>NC_056739.1:1910252496-1910552496 GCF_019279795.1 Protopterus annectens
TCAGGTAAGACCACAGGGAGCATCAGTAGACCACATTTGCATATGCATCTACATCTGTATAGGTGGAGCATCTTTGTATTTTTTGGCTTTTCCCAGTGAGGGGTCACCACAGTAGATCACCTGTTTCCATTTCTTCCTGTCCTCTGCATCTTGCTCTGTCACACCGACCACCTGCATGTCCTCTCTCACCACATACATAAACCTTACTTTAGGCCTTTATCTTCTCCTCTTACCTGGCAGCTTCATCCTTAGCTTCCTATTCCCAATATACCCAGCATCCCTCCTTAGCACATGTCCAAACCAATGCAATTCGGCCTATCTGGCTTTGTCTCCAAACTGTCCAACCTGGGCTAACTGTCTACTATACTTATTCCTAATCCTGTCTACCCTTGTCACACCCAGTGCAAGTCTTAACTTCTTTATCTCTATCACATCCAGTTCTGTCTCCTGCCTGTTTGTCAGTGTCACTATCCCCAACCCATATAACATAGCTGGTCTCACTACCCTCTTGTAGACCTTCCCTTTCACTCTTATTGGTACTTGTCTGTCACAAATTACTCCTGACACTCGTCTCCACCAACTCCACCCTGCCTGTACTCTCTTCTTCACCACTCTACCACAATCACCATTACTCTGAACTGTTAATCCCAAGTATATGAACTCATCCACGTTTGCCAGCTCTACTCCCTGCATCCTCACCATTCCTCTATTCTCCCTCTCATTCACACACATATATGCTGTCATAGTTCAGCTGACCTTCATTCCTCTCCTCTCTAGAGCATATCTCCACCTCTCCAGGGTCTCCTCAACCTGTTCCCTACTTTCACTACATATCACAATGTCATCTGCAAACATCATAGTCCACGGGGACTCCTGTCTGATCTTGGCTGTCAACTTGTCCATCACCACTGCAAATAAGAAAGGGCTCAGAGCTGATCATTGATGTAATCCCATCTCCACCTTAAATGCATCTGTCACTCCCACACCAGACCTCACTGCTGTCACACTACCCTTGTACATATGCTGTACCACTCTTACATACTGCTCTGCCACTCCCGACTTTCTTACACAATACCACAACTCCTCTCTAGGCACCCTGGCATATGCTTTCTCTAAGTCCAGAAAGACACAATGCAACTCCTTCTGACCTTCCCTGTATGTCTACATGAATAGTGTCAGAGCAAACATCACATCTGTAGTGCTCTTTCTTGGAATGAAACCATACTGCTGATCACTAATAATCACCTCCCTTCTTAAACCAGCTTCCACTACTCTTTCCAATAATTTCATGCTGTGAATGAACAGTATTACTCCTCTGTAGTTACTACAGCTCTGCACATCACCCTTATTCATATAATCCAGTACCAAAATACCTTTCCTCCACTCCTCAGGCATCCTCTCACATTCCAAGTTTCCATCCAACAATCTGATTAATCATGTCACTGCCATTTCCCCTAAACACCTCCAAGCTTCCACAGGTATGTCATCTGGACCAGCAGCCTTTCCAGCCTTCATCCTCTTCTTAGCTATCTCTACCTCTGCCTTGTAGAGCATGCATATCTGATATGTCATAACTATTGTCTGCTGATGAATAGGAGCAATAAACAGATGTGCAGTGCTAGTATTGTGGACTTGTACTGTTGATGTACTGTAATGCTGCACCCACCCTGTAGCAATGCCACAGCTGTGGCCATTAACATTGCATCTGTCACACTCTTATGCAGGTCTCTCCGGTATACCACCATAGCAGCAGCCTGTAGCTGGTGAGTATGGTTTATATTGATGCTTGCCAATACACTGGGCATGTACTGGCTATGGTATATGCCATGCACACATATAATACACCTACCCTTAATGCATGCTGTACATGTTCACGTATTGTTGCTATTACATGCACTGCATCACAGTGGTGACCATGACTGGGCAGTTGAATGATATATCAGATGCCTGTGGGATAAGTAACGTCCTGTCATTGTGAAATTTGTCCACAGGGATTAACATAATGGTTGCACACACAGACTACAGTAGGGACACATGTAAAACATCACCCCTGTACAGTTCACCAACAGTTTATATGCTAGTGTTACAATGGTAACCGTTGCAGATGTACACTATGGCATAATGTGGTGTGGTCCACATTATTAGCTGGAACATGGCTGTAACACATGCTGTTCAGTGTATGGGACACTGCAAATTGACACACGTGTGGTCCATACTTGTTAAGCATCTGCAAAAAGCCAGACGATGGGGAGTGGGTGTCACATGACACACCAGTGCACTGCAGCAGGGAGCCATAAGGATGGTAAGAATTGCTGTATCTTCACACAGACTGCGTCAGTAACTGTGGCAGACATAACTCTACACCCACAGAAATACTTACAGCAGTGTGTGAAAACCAAGGGATGTGCATATGAGTAGACCTTGCAATCATGCAGAGTTGGGGAACATGTGTAGGGCAGACTGACCATACACAATCAAGTGCAGATGGGCCATGCTAGTATAGCCCTGATAGGAATAGTGACTGCTCTAGTACACATAACAATAGGTGCAACAAAATGGCATGATAATCATGTGCACACATAGGCACACACGACTGTATGCAATGCGATTAGCATCCGCACACCTAACATCTTTATGTACAGGACATATGGCACATATCAGGCTCATGCACAGTTAATATATGTAGCGATGTTGTCCCATGGCAGATCAAGGAATGGTGCATCACATCAATAAGAGTGTGTAGACTCCTCATAGCCATGGTATGATCTGGCAGTTGCCAGAGTAATACTATTGGATTGTTCATGCATGGTCTGCTAATGTTGAGAGCTGTAAACCACACATCAAGCATTCACAACTGACATCTGACCACACATCATCCCAGGTATGTTTTTCTGGAAAACATAGGGTCTGTAAGCATTATAGCTGACATAACTGACACAGTACTACACATTCAACAATGGGATGTACACCTGTGAGTTTTGGTTCACAGTACATGGCAAGGTGCATAACAGGTGCACAGCAAAACTGTGTACATGGGTGCAGTGTTCCCCAGTGGAAGGGGTATCGCCTTCTAACACAGGCTATGCCTCACACACATGTATACTGTTGCTAGCATGGATTGACTATAGCTGCACTGCATGCTGTTGTGTACTATATGTTATGCATGTTGACGGATGGGTAATGGAAGCACTGTGTGTACTATTATTGTGCAACCTCACCTGTATGTGTGCCTGTGTGTATGTGTCTCTGTGTGGGTTGGTGTTCATGTCATCTGTAGGTTCAATGTGGTGTAGAGGAGGGAGGCTGCTGCATGTAGGATGTGCGTGTGCATGTGTGTGGTTGTGTGGGTGTCCATGTATGCACATGTTTGACTGTGGAGTTTATGATATGGCAATACTTTCCTTTGTGATAGTGCAGTCCATGGGCATGGACTGACACAAGACACAACAGGAATACTTGTCTGATATTTAATCACAGGACAGCTGATGGTCTAATTGGGTCTGTAATATGGAACATACATTGGGAGAGAAATTAGATACCTGATATACCCTCAGTATCACATACAGCAGGAAGGTGAATGACAACCCATTTAGGCAGCACTACAGATGCATTGGGGAATTACTAGACAACAGCAGGGAGTGTACACATATATCACAGTTGTCACATGATAGGTTGATTGAGCAGCATGTCAGGCATGAACTGAGCAATCCTTACACATGACACTATAGTGTGTGACATTACGGAGTGAATGTATCAGCCCCTGACATATAGAGGCCAAGCTCACAAAGTGCCAACATACACGGGGTGAACACTGAATGACAGCAGTGAGGCCATGTAAACAGTACTACACTCAGGTGATGGAGTTAATGGAGTAACAGGTCTTGTGTTGTGGTCACTTTTGAAGGCATTTAGAGGAATAAGACATTAATGAGTGGCATTAATAACTGTATGTCACCAGGCGTGATGCATGATGGGCAACTTAAGGGAATACACGTGGGACTGTCTGCAGCTTCACAGCTAGGTAGGTATTAAGGTGGAGTGTGTGTGTGTGTGTGTGTGTGTGTGTGTGTGTGTGTGTGTGTGTGTGTGTGTGTGTGTGTGTATGTATGTATTGTTATGTAATGGTGGACAGGTCTTAAAGTGAGTTTCTTTTTGTCCCCCACAGGTGGCAAGGTGGGTCAGGGTCCCTCCTGCAGGCAACCTGATGTTGGTGTGCACACAGACACTAAAGATGATGAGACCATGACTGAGGCACAGGTGGGTTTTTCAGGGGTCGACACAGCACCAACATTTGACACCCCCCTCTTAGCCACCCCATGCCCGCACACAGTTGCATTACCTATACATACCCCATCACCAGTGACCATAGCTTAGAGACAGTTGGCAGTAAGTGGCAGTGCACAGGGTAGTGTGGTGACTGTGCCAGCTGTGTCTGTCCACAGCAGGCATAGCTGGATGTCTGGCAGGCCACATAGGCGGATGCACCAGGGTGCTCATGGAAGGGCTGCTGGTCATCCTGCCCCTGGCAGAACTGTCACAACTGGTACCACCAGGTGCATGTTTCAGGCTGTCATGAAGGCACAGAGATGTATAGAAATGTACAAAAGACAAGACCTGAGGCTGCAGAGGGCTGCCTACTCATCTGTAAGTGACAACATTTGTGAACTTGCTGCTGCCCTCCGTGAACAGAATGAGATCATGGATAGATGGTGGGGTGAGGTGGGGGGCCTCCTCAACCGTGGAATGTCTGTGCTTGAAAACCTGGTGGGAGTGGTGTGACGGCCGCATGGACGTAGGCCAGAAACAACATCTGGCAGTCGATGTGAAGTGCTAGGACACCAAGCCACTCCCATACTGGACGTAGTAGCCCCAGCACATCACTGGGAGTGCTGTCCACACCACACCAAAGCAGGCCTCATGCACGTGGCCCTGGCCAGTCCCAGGCAGGACATGGTTCCAGAGGACATCTGTCATCATCAGGGGAGAGCAGCATCTCAACGCCTGTACCTGCACGTGCCTGTGGGACCCCTGGCAGGCACAGTCCATGGCCGGAGGTGGTGAACTGCACACCCTGCCAGGTATGGTCTTCAGCTGTCCAAAACCATGGCAGAACTGTGTGCATACATACTCACACACTATACAAACACAGGTAGGGCAACCCCGTACGGACATGTACCACATCACCATGCCCCATCCAAATAATTAAACCCCTCACCCACAAACATGGTGCCAAATGTATGAACCCCACTCAGCCTCTGGAAAATCAGCAACACACCCTGTGCATATGATGATGCCTGTGCCACATCCCTGGTATCCATAACATCAATGCAGTGACAGGCTAATATGGTTCTGATGTACACGGTGACTGTAATACAGTGCAGCAATGTACTGCAGTGTAACATGTTGTCAGGAGTAATGTGTAGTGCATACATGTCAGGTAGTGTAGCCATCCAGCTATGATACATTTCAGCTGTTAGTAACATTGGGTGATTATGATCTCCATAATGTTATCCATTAGTGTTGTAGGTATACATGTGTCAACAGGAGAATGGTCTGCAGTCATATTCCACAAGGGTAATGGCACTGTGGTGACACCATGGCTGTGACTTATCCAGAGTATAGTTGCACATATCACAGGATTGTCTAACAGTTATTGCCTGTGCCACATAGACAGGTGACCCACTGGGGCATGTATAATCTGCTACCGTATGTAGACCCATCCACATACATGCACACTCTTACATGGTAACATTGTGACTAGACCCCTACCTAGGTATGTATTGCTACTGAACTGTATGGCTTTCATTGCACACACCACATAACATTTAGGGTGAGGTGTGTACCAGGTTACATGTGACATGCAGAACATTCACAGACATGTACAGTATGGTAATGGTGGATGTAATGGTCGTATATGGATAATACAAAGTGTAACATACCATCATACACACACTGACAGACACATAACAGGCAGACACACATCTGAGAGACCTGGGCCTATTGGTGCTAACTAACTAGTCCATGTATCCAATGTGTCACAGGTAGGCTGCACACAGCACATGTGTAACTGGACTGTATTGTGGTTTCAGTTACCTGTATGGTTGACGGTGACAGTGGTCACCATAAAGTGGTACATGGGGCATATACCGTGTGTACCATAGTGTATTGGCAGCGTACACAGCACCCACATTCCCCCAGTGATTATTGTACACACTGGAACCTATGATGACACTCTGACATACCGACTATCACACATTGTCCATGACTGCAATACAACCCATTGTGTATCACAACTGTGGTACTACAGGGATATGCATCTAATGCACACACCACAAGCATAGTGTGTTGCATTGCCAAGCCTCACCTATGGGGGAGTGACAACACTATCTATACTACGGTGTGGCAATGTATAGTGTAATAGGAGTATGTGGCCTCAGAATGGTGTACCCTACAGATAAGCAGACATGCACACATACACACACTTGGCAGACCTCAATGGGTTTCGCATGGCTATAGACTCATTTGTACAACACTGTTGTGCTGGGAATGCATTTCTCATGTAGCAGTTAGGGTGAGGAGTGTAACAGGGTACATGTCATGTCCAACACAGCAGCAGCAACATCTGACTATGGCAATGGGTGTTGAGGTGGTTGTGAAGGCCATCATGGAGTTCCGACCTACAGGTGTACCAACACACAGACACTGCTATCCTCAGTAATGCACACGTACACATGTGTCAGTACTGTGGTGCATTGCTGTAGGTGGTCATAGCTGTGTCCATGGCTATTGTCCATGGTGAGATGGGTTGTGTGGGGTTGTGTGTACATCGGTATCATACTACCTGCCCTGCCAGCAGGCAATCTATTGACAGACACCACTTTGGTGACCATCAGGGTGAGAGTGACATGCATCAGCCAATCCTTGGGGTGCCTTCTGCACATGGCCACTGAGGTGATCCAGTTGAAATGTATGCAGTATGTATTACAACACATGCTTAGTGCCTGTGTACTGCACACATATTGGCTGTTGCCTCGTTTTGTGTGTGTGTGTGTGTGTGTGTGTGTGTGTGTGTGTGTGTGTGTGTGTGTGTGTGTGAGAGAGAGACATGGATTGAGAGTGTGCTTTGGGTAATACTGAGGTTGATAACTGTGATTGCCATCTGGTATCCCTGTACAGTGGGCATTGTGATATAGGGCCACCATAAAATACACTTGCAAAACCCACCCAAAATTGGGTCCAGATGACACACATAGATGCACACATGCAAACAGACACATGCACATCATGTCTGGGAGTTGAACCCCTACCTACCTAGTTTAGTACAATACAGCACTACACAGTTATAGTACACGCAACGGAGATTACTGGAGTACTCCTTCCCTGAAGGTGTATTTCACATTGGATGACATCAGCAGGACTGCCAACATAGGCCATTGGATATGTACTGAATGTGACTAGCTAAAATGCATTACTCCCCACACAGATAGTGGAACACACACACAAAACATACACAACTGACACGCATGGGTATAGAACCCCTAACAGAGGTCTATATCACATTACAGCAATATGCAGTTACAGGATGCACTACAGAGATTATTGGGCTACAGTTTCCTAGAGGTGTATTTCTAAGTGGATGACATCAGCAGCCTTGCCAAAGATGAGCACTTGAATTGTTGGGAGTGTGATTACCCTAAAGAGCATTGCTCTCAACACAGACAGACAGTTGCCATGTCTTGGAATTGAACTCCTACCTACCTACCTATTTTAGCAACACTATGGCAGCATGCAGTTATGGGACACACCACAGAGATTACTGGGGTACAACCTTTCCAGGGATGTATTTCTAAGTGGATGACATCAGCAGCCTTACCAAAGTAGAGCATTTCAATTGTAGGGAGTGTGACCACCCTAAAAAGCATTGCACTCCACACAGACAGGCTCACACACACTTGCCATGTCTGGGAGTAGAAATGCTATCTATCTAATTTATCACACTGCAGCAATACACAGTTATAGGACATGCTACGGAGATTAATGAGCTACATCCTTCCCAGAGGTGCATTTCTAGGTGGATGATATCAGAAGCTTTGCCAGAGTAGAGCATACAAATTGTATGGAGTATGACTACCCTAAAAGCATTGTTCTCTACACAGATAGGGTCAGACAGACATACATACACACTTGCCATATCTGGGAATAGAACAGCTACCTACCTAATTTATCACACTACTGCAGTACACAGTTACAGGATGCACTACAAAGATTACTGGGTGACATTTTTCCCAGAGGTGTATTTCTTGGTGGATGACATCAGCAGCTTTGCCAAAGTAGTGCATTTAAATTGTAAGGGATTTGACTACCCTAAAAAGCATTGCTCTCTACAGAGTCAGACACACACACACACAAACAGTCGCCATGTCTGGGTGGTAATCTCCTACCTAACTACTTTATCACACTACTGCAGTATGCAGTTGTGGGACGCTCCACAGAGATTACTAAGATACAACCTTTCCAGGGATGTATTTCTAGGTGGATGACATCAGCAGCCTTACCAAAGTAGAGCATTGCAATTGTAGGGAGTGTGACTACCCTAAAAAGCATTGCTCTCTACTCAGACAGACACACATACACAGTTGCCAAGGCTGGGGTTAGACTTCTTACCTAACTAGTTTATCACACTACAGCAGTGCATAGTTATTGGATGCTCCACAGAGATTACTGAGATGCGACTCACCTAAGGTGTATTTCACAGTAGATGACCTCAGCAGGCTTGTCATAGTGGGGCTATGGGGAGCGCATGAGCCATAACCCATTCATCTCAGGGTTGACATGCCACATGTGGGCACAACCTGTGTCATATTCCACAGGTCTGTGTATACAGCTGCTAGATGACTACTTCCTTGAACAGTCATGTTGCACAGCTGGCATGTGCACCACATACTCTGTAATGCTAACAGATACCGGTGGCTAGTATCTGCAGTGTGTGACATCAGACCCTCGTGTGGTTGTGGCCCTTTGGCTGTGTGCTGGGAGGGAGAGCCCTGTATGGCTCCTTGTCACAGTCACCCTATTCCACACATCTATGTATGTCTACCTTTGGCTTATTATAGTGTGTTGTCCTTACATATATGCCTGTATTCCTATCCACTGTGTGTGCAAAACATGTGTGGTGCATACTGCACTAACATCTGCGGCTACCAGATATGTCTGGTCCACTGGTGTTTGCAGACATGGCCTTCATGTGTTTAAGTGTATGAGCATGCCCAGTATGACCTTTCAGTATGTTGACTGACATTGCCTTCATTACTCTAAGTCTGAGGCATGCCCAGTATGGCCGTCTGTATTGCATGTCTGGATTGGGTCCAGGTAGTTTGTACTGTATTGCTGACCTTTGTGTTGTACACCTACAGGTAGCATGTTATCTCTGCAGGGTCTCCGTCAATCATTTGACATGGACTGTTACTGCATTTCTGCATAGGATGGGGGAGCACACCTGACAATTTCTACATTTCTACACAGGATTGGGGGGCACACCTGACTGTTACTATATTTCTATGTAGGATGGGGGGTACACTTGACTATTTCTACGTTTCTACATAAGATTGGGGGGGCACACCTGACTGTTACTATATTTTTATGTAGAATGGGGGGCACACCTGACTATTTCTACATTTCTACACAGGATTGGGGGGCACACCTGACTATTTCTACATTTCTACACAGGATTGGGGGGGCACACCTGACTGTTACTATATGTCTACATAGGATGGAAGGGCACACCTGACTATTTCTACATTTCTACACAGGATTAGGGGGCACACCTGACTGTTACTATATTTCTAAATAGGATGGGGGGGCACACCTGACACTTGTACACATTTGCTAGGACTGTACTGGTATGTTGGATACTCCATTTCAGTCTGTAGTCTTACCTATCATGCTGGCTAGAGGCATACCAGTGTACTACAGATCTTAGCTTTTAATTACTTACATATTAGTTACTCACTTCCTAGCCTTCAGAACTGACAGCCCACTGCCTGATCTGCTGTAGTCTGTCTGTGTAGGCCTGGGGGGAGGTTACCTATAGGCCTCATTCAGAGGCCATAGCACAGCCTTTGTTTGTGTTTGTCTACACATGTCCTGCTAGCTGTGACTGTTGTTGGGTATGTGACCCCCCCCTGACCTTCATGTGTGAGTCACTTACCTTGTGGGTGTCACAGTATTGAGGGTGGTGCTGCAGGGCTGCCTATGTCAGATGCACATAGAACACTCCCTACACATGGTTATGCACAGGTAATGTAATGTTTGGCATCCCTTTTACTGTATGTGAGAGTCGGAGAGAGGTGTTATTCCCTGGGTCCCTCCCATGTCAGTGTATGTGCTATGCGTTGCCTCTTTGCCAGTGCCAGGGCATACTGGGCATGCCTCCTTCTGCCTACTGGGGCAGGCTCAGGTTGTTCCTCCTCCAAGTCACTTTAGGCCTGTGAAGGCCTTGGCAATGGTGGGGGGCTGTGTGGCCCTGCCCTGTGCTGTTCCTGCTGCAGCTGTTTCCACAGGATCATATTGTGTAGCATGGCACGTACAAGGACAATTTAGGTACATGTAGCTGGTGAGTACTGCAAGGCTCCACCTGATGTGTCCAGGCACTGGAACTGTGACTTGAGCATCCCAAACACATGCTCTATTATGATTCTTGTTTGTGCATGTGCTTCATTATGGAGTTCTTGTTCGGGTGTGTGTGCATTTCTGATGGGTGTCATCAGTCACGGCTCCAGTGCATATCCAGCATCCCCCACTAGGTGACTATGTGAGATTTCCCCAATGGCAAATCTCTGGTACAGCTGCAGTAGATGCCAAATTTGAGAATCGTGATAGCTTCCATGGCAGCCAGCACACACATTCATTATTATGCCCTGGGCATCACACAGAACCTGACAGTTGATGGAGGGCAAGCCCTTGCGGTTGATGTAGACCCTACCCCCTCACCGGGTTGTGCTTTGATGCATATGTGCATGCAGTCTATTGCACCCACTACCTCATGGTATTCTGCTATTTGGTGGAAGAGATGCATATTGCTGGCCAGCTCCTCATGGGTGTTGGGGAAATATACGTGCTCACCGACATGTGCTGACATGGCATCCAGGAATGGGTGGAGTACCCTGGATGCTGATGCCTGTGAAACCCCCATCATATCCCCAGTTGGCCTTTAGAAGGTACCTGTAGCTAGTATTCTTAGGCCTACACATACCTTGGTATCCACTGGGATGGGTTCCCCTCTGTTAGTTCAGTGTGTCAGGTGTGGCCGGCACAGCTCAACAATTTGCTGTAGGAGGTCTCTGTCCACCCTATAGCACTCCACTATCTCCAGCTCATGTAGCCCCTGGTAGGTTACCGTGGGTCTGTACACTCTTCCCAGTCTCCTCACTGTGGGTTGGTTGGCAGCATTACATCCTCACCACCCTCAGCCTCTTCCACAAGTTGTATGATAGCTATTGCAACCCCTATCATTTTAATGTTGTGAGTGTTAAAAGTTCCCCGCTTTTTTACACCGGTGGTGTAGAGTGTGGGAAAACCAGAGAGGAAGGTGTTTGCTTAGTTTATAGTGGTGTTCTGGGCTGGGCTGGTCTGCTGCCTGTGTAATTGGCTGATTCTGATACATTTCACCTGCCAACTAAGCTAGTTTTCCTTGATTACCTTCCTGCTGATGTTTATCACTTCTCATTGCCTTCCTGTTTAAGCCCATGTGCATGCTGTGCAAACAGAGTGCTCAAATGTGCACACTGCTGCTATTTCCAGGTTTCCCCCTCTTTTTTCTTCCTGTAAATCCCAGTGCATGTAGTGCATACCCACTTAGGCTTTGTAAAGAGTGCTATGCAGGTTTAGACACACCCCCTAGGTAAGCTCTGCTAAGTTAGGAGCAAACCCAAGCCACAGGGCTCCAATCCGCTTACAGTATGCCTGACACACACCTACATGATGTCAACTAACTCCTAGGCTTGCACCAGGCTATTCCTACTCTTACACTGTTGGGACCTGACTCACATGCTGGGAAAAACTGGGATTCACTATCCTTCCCCTCATTTGCATAGCTTTGCCTGCTAATGCATAGTTACATGTCTCACACTGAGCCTCCCCCTTTAGCAACCATTACTCACTGGCCAGATTGTCTTCTCCCTGCCATTGACTTGCATGACAGAATACTGATTTTAGTTAGAATGCTTATTTTAGGTTTAATTTATTACCCCCCCCCCCCATCCTTTTTGCACAATGCTGCCCTACATTTAAAAAGCCGAGATTGGCGATAAAAAAAAATAAAAGTTGATTTTTTTTATTTTTTGATTTGCTTGCAATGCCAATGGACTTATACTTGGCCATTGGCATGCTTCCTCAATGATATGCAGCCTTTATTTGGAGCTGTCACACAGTATGGGGCGGGTGCTGCTCTGAGCACTTCAGGCTAACATCGAAGATTACACAATACTAATTCATGAACTTTAAGCATAGTTTGACTTGGTTCAGGGGGCCATTCCGTTCATGGTACTGGAAACCCAAAGGTTAATTAAAAAAATAAATAAATAACAGTCAGAGATGTCAGGTTCGGATTTCTGGCTGTTGATGGGTGGAATGATGTGGAAGTTTCCTTATGCTGGGGATCTAAAAGAACAGCCCGGGTATGTAAGTAGCTTTTGTTTTGCTTATTTCTAAATGGTGCCAGAAAGGTATAGCACACATTTTGTTAGGAAGTAGTGTGTGTAGATGCCATTTGTTTGGGCTGCTGCTCCACATACCTTTTAATTGTACAGATTTTAGGTTATGTTCGGATTATGCCTGGTGATTTTGGGCATTTTATAAACGTGTTTTTCTGGCTAATTACTGTAAATCAGTGCAGACTGCAGATTAAAAGTACTGACAGATATTACAGTTTCAGAACTTATACACTTCAGACAGTTCATGCTAATGCAAAAGGTTATGCTATCAATTTTCTAAGGTTGTAGTGCTGATACTTAAAATTTCTCTTAATTTCGTCCTTCCATTCCATGTGCATTTATGGTCTTGTCTAGATTACTTTCTCCAAGAAGCTGGGAGTTGTGTTTCATTTGTAACTTGGCAGGGTGCTGGCCTGGAGCTTTTAGTGGGGGTAGTTGGTGCTGGTACCTTTATGGTGTGGGGGATTGTTTGTGGGGTTGGTTGCTACATGTAGGAATAATTTTGTCATATTGGTGTTAAGCCAGCATCAGAGGTTTCTGAAGGGTCTTTGCTTGGTAGTTTGTGAAATGTCCTGGGCAGTAGAACTAAACTACTAAAGTTATTGTTTCAGAGGCTTTCCATTTGTCTTTTCTTTACAGATGGTGGTTTGGTGTGGGCTGCTTTAGCTATCGGAAGATTACTCAGTGAGGTCACAGAGTTCGTATCACTCTCTGCTTCGAAGAGTAATGCTGGGACAGGTAGGGTTGAGACATGTCTGGAGTAGAGTGAGGCAGGTGCTGGGTAATTATAGGGAGTTTGGGGCCATCTCTGGGTTAGGCTGAGTCATAACTGTGGCTCAGTTGGACTTTGGGATTTTGGCCATGTGATTAGCTAAGCAAACCTTAGGGGTAGGGAGTTTATCCCAAGATGACAGACTTGGAATGGGGGAGTTATGTGGATAATTTGAATTAATTGATATGATGGGGGTTCAACATCTAGAATCAAGAATTCCAAATAGTGAACTGTGGCTTGGGAGGTTTGAGTTGTGGTGTGCCTAAAGAGCAGGCAACAACTGGATGTTATGTCTTCTGAATTTTAGGTTTAATTCATAGTGGTCAGTTGCAGAAGGATCCTGTCTTGGCCTTTTCAACCTTGCTAAGTTTTGGATTTCAGGATTGCTGAAGTAAAGGGAGTTTTTGGGGGTAGATAAGACATGTCCTTCCATAAGTCAAGAAGATCGAGGGATGCAATTTTCTCAATGTATGGGTATTGTGTCAGTTGTTATTTCTTGAAGTTGTGCATGACATAATACATGGGGGTTTTCTTTGGTGGGGGGAGTGGATGGGTAGAACTGTTTGCCTCTTATAGAGGAAGGGATTGTGAAGGTTTGAATAGGAATGGGGGCTGTTAGGTTATTTGGTTTTGTTTGATATTCATTCAATTGCACTACTGGGAGATGATGCCATAAATATAACAGTAGATAGGGGTTGACGGACCATGGTAGGTATGCAGGTGTTTTTGGGGATAGGTGAAGAACTGGAGGTTTAATTTGTTAGGTTGGAGTTAGGAGGCTTAAGCAAGCCTTTGTGTTGGGACCGTGTGGTGTTAAGCTTCCTTAGGTGTTAGGTATGTAGGGCATGTCAGTAGAGTTACAGCAGGATTCCGCCTTGCCCTTGTCAATATTGCTAAGTGGAAGGGGCGGAGCTGTGGCATGTTGGTGGGTGGTGTGGAAGTGTGTGGGTAAGTAATCAGTGGTACAGGTGACAGATGGAGTTGTCATGTTGGTTAATTGGCTTACAGCATCCTGAATTGTGTATGCTATTTTGCTTCTATTGAATCAGGGAGTGTGGGGGACAATATGTATGACTATTCATTTCCTACTAGGGGAGGAAGTGATTAGGGAGCTATGGTGGGGTAGGGGTAGACCTATCTAGTTTGATATTTTTTTCCTTGGGCTGATAGGAGGCTGTATGTTACATGTGGGTATTTTAAAAGTAGGTAGAGTGATGGGCATTGCAGGTATGTGAGTGTTGGGGATATGTAGGAACAATGTGTTTCAGTGGCTAGGCAGGAGTTATTGGGATTAACAGGGCTTAGTTTTGGGTCTTTTAGCAGATGTTGCTTAGAGTTTGTTCTGTTATTAGCTATAAAGGTGACACATTGAAAGGCAAGTTTTAAAGGGGAAATCCAAGGGCAAGCAGCGCATTAAGGATGTTTTTGAGTTTTTACTTACTTGTCAATATTGCTAAGTATTACTGGGTCAGGATGAGTAAGGTCATGCTGTCCTGATTAACATTACATGGATGTTTATGCTGTGATTAAAATCAGATAGATTATCTTATATCAAATCTATGTTATGAAAGTTTAATAAATGTCATCAAACGTCATTCGGTGTGATGTATTTATTGAAGGGGACTGGGGTAAATTTTTTTCTTCTTTACTGAATTCACATTTTTTCTTCTTTTCACAATGTAAATATAGGTTCATAGGTAGGTACTAGGCTATTGGCCCTAGGGCCTATATAAGCCTAGCCAAACGGTACCCTGGCTTTTGCCACCCAAGAAAATTATTTTCTTGTGCCCCTGTCAAGCAGAGCCACAGAAGTGATCCATGGGGTTAATTTCCTATCTCCCATCCAATCATCAATATTTTTTCTTGAAGAGTGCAGATGAGGAGCTTTGTTTTATATAGATAGGTAGTTTGTTCCAGAGTATGGGAAGCCTCTGGGACAGGAATCTATCCCTCCAGCATGTTCTGTTTATTGTGGTGACAAGGTTTAGGTCCCTAGAGTGTGCAGCTCAGAAGGATTGGTATTTCTTTAAGTGGAGCATGTTCAACAGCTCTGGGTTTGACATAGCTTTGTATGTTAGGCAGAGATCGCCTCTGAGTACATGATATGTGACAGAGTAAAGCTGGAGTTTTTTTAAGACGGTCTGCATAGGGCATCTGCTTACGGCCGGTAATCCTCTTTGTGAGGTATTTCTTTGGCCTTTCCAGTTGTTGTATATGTCTTGTGAGGTACATACCAAAAAGGGCATTGTACTCTATAATGGGTCTAATGTGGGATGAGTAGAGGGGAACAAAGACCTCTTTTTTCCTGGATGAGAAACCTTTTGTGATGAGGTGTGCCACGTAGAATGATTTCCTGACTACTGTGGTGATGTGATTATCAAAGGAGAGACTACTGTCCACCTGTGTTTTAAGGTCTCTTATCACACTTTCGGTGTTAAGTAGACTACTGCCTATGTGGTAGTTCATGGGTACAGAGTTTTTTACCAAAACAGATGACAATGCAATTTTTGGCATTGAGCTTGAGGCCATGGCTTTGATACCAGACATCTGTCTCAGTGAGGCCCTTTTGTAGGATGTCCACATCATTAGGAGTTTTGATTATGGCTCCTAGTTTGCAGTCATCTGCAAAATTTGTTAGCCAAAGATCTTCTGTGTTAGCCTGTACTTTAGAAAAGTCGATACCAAACAGGAGAGGACCTAGGACTGAACCCTGTGGTACTCCACTTGTCACTGGTATGAAGTTGGATTTAGAGTCTGGTACTTTCACAGTGTAGGTTCTGTCACTGAGCCAGTTGGCAACCCATCTTGTGACATATGGATTTATACCTAGTTTAGATAGTTGATCTATAATTCCAGAGTGGGGGATGGCGTTGAAAGCCTTGGCAAGATCTAGATAGGCTGTGTGAACCACCTTACCCTAATCTACAGCTTTTGTGACTGCTTCAAAGAAGTCTATCAGGTTTAGGAGACATGACCTGCCTTTTACAAACCCAAACTGGGTAGGGTCCAGAGTCTGGAGATTACCAATGTCATTGTTTATAAGTTCCATGATGATACGTTCCATAGCCTTGCAGACCAGGCTCGTCAGGCTAATGGGGCAGTAGTCCCAGGGGTCCATGGTGGCTCCCCCTTTGTAGAGTGGGATAACCATTGCTGTGTGCCATACAGTGGGCACAAAGCCTGAGGTGAGGCTATGATTGAACATCGTGCTTAGGTGGGGTGCCATTTGTTCTGTAGTTCATGTAGAACGCAGCCTGGGATTTTGTCAGATCCTGTGGATGCTGTGTTCTTGGCTTTTGAAAGTGTGTTTTTTGCCTGTGCAGCTATGATTACAGGAACTTTGCATTCTTCTGATATAGAGATGGGCCCTTTAGAGGATGAGAGAGAGGTAAAGTTAGCACTGAACCTATCTGCCAGGATGTTGGCAATATCAGTTGGTTATGTATATTTAGAGCCATTGTGCTGTAACTCAAAGCAAATCTGAGTGTTGCCATTGAGATTCTTGACATAGTTATAGAATGCTTTGTGTTTGTCTTTAGAATCAGTGGCAATTTTGTTTTCGTAACTAGCTTTGGAGGATTTTATGAGGGATCTCAGCTTCTTACTGAGGCTGACCACGGAGTTCCTCCAATCATGAGATTTTACTCTTTTTTGCAACAGTTTCTTTTTTCTTTTGTAGAGTTTGTTTATGGCAGGGGACCACCAGATTGGCTTCCGTTTTTTGGAGGATAGCATCTTGGTTCTGTTAGGGATTGCATGATCCATGCACTCGTGTAAGTACTTATAAAGTGCAATTGTACAGGATTCAGCAATTGTACCTCTATTGTCCGTCAGCATGGGTGTCATGAAGTTAGACACTTCTGTCTTAAGAAGTGTGAAGTTAGCTTTGGAGAAATTTTTTAAGGTAGTTTCCCTAATGGGGGGGTGGGGGTGGGATGCGGATATGTAGGGTGATTTGCCTGTGGGCGGATCTGACCAACGAGGAATTGGCCTCTGGTGTGGAACACCGGTTACCCATGTTGGTAATGACCAGGTCTAGGATATTGCTGACCCTGGTGGGGTTGTGGATAAGTTGATCCAATGCAATGGAATTTATGAATTACAGAAAACATTGAGCACAAGAGTTGGTTCATGAGTAGTTTTCCCAGTTAATGGTGGGGTAGTTGAAATCGCCTATTAGGGTGTTAGGTTGTACCCTAATATTTCCAGTGTATCAAAAAAGGAGGAGTGGGAATCCTGGGGAATGGTGGGGGATCTGTAGCAAGCTATAATTTGGATTGTGGTTTTGCCCAGAGTTAGTTGCACTTGGATAATCTCAGATGCATTATGCTGAGCAACTAGCCTGGAGGTGTGGATATCCTTAATGAATATGGACATGCCTCTGCCTTTAGTGCTTCGTTCCAGGTTAAGTGACCGAAAGGTGTGGCATGAATTATAGCCTGGTAATGCAGGGGTGCTCTTTGAAGCCTTGAACCAGGTCTCTGTCACTGCACAGATGTCGATGTTCTCCATTTTAAGGAGTGCCTTGAGTGAGTGCATTTTGAGGTTTAGACTTCTAGCATTAAGTAGCATTACCCTAAGATTTTGCTTGCTTGTACCCGTTACAGTGGTGAATTTGTCATTTGAATCTTGCCTAAAAAGTTGCTATAGGGGTGACAGGAGCCTTAGTCAGTATCTGGAATCCCAAGGGAGACAGGTGCAGGCCATCTCTGGCAAAGCATCGTGCCTTGTCGATCATGTCATCCCAGGCAGACAGATACTGGATACCCTTAGAATGACACCAGAAGCTTAGCCAATTGTTGAAGTCAATCATTTTGTCCTTGTACTGTGGTATCATTCTGGGTGATGGCAGGATGCTACTCACGGCTAGGGTCATATGTGCCTGGGCTACAAGATTGGACAGCTCCTCCATGTCTCTTTTCATGTAGTACAGGGAGGTGCGTCTTAGGTCATTCACACCAAGGTGGACAATGACAGAGTCATATTTGTACTTGTTGTGGAGTGACCTGAGTGAAAGCATTATGTGGTGGATCCTGGCACCTGACAGGCAGCTGACAGTAACTTTCTCCTTGTTTAGGCTGGTAAGTGGAGCATCAGTGTGCCTGACTATAGAGTCACCTATGACTAGAGTGTTGGGTACGTTTTTATGCCTTATGGGCTGTGGTTGAGTGGCACACTGAGTTTGTGGGCTATGTGTCATTTGGGTTGTGTTGGGGGGGTGGATGTTGCTTGCGCTTCTGCTTTGGAGGTCCCTGTTGCTTGGGTAGATTTTTTTGAGAGCCTCCATGAATGTAGGTGTGTGTTTTGTGTTTCTATGTGTGTGTTTTGGTGGTGTAGGTTTTGAGGGACAATGTGATGAGTGTGGTGTGGTGCAAGTGTTTACCTTCTCTTCTTGACTGTCTAGTACAGTCTTGGGTGAAGATAACTTTGCTTCCAGTTTGGCTATATAAGTGCATCTCTCAGAGGTTGTGGTGTTGGGTTGTTGGAGGAGAGGGTTGTCTGTGTACATGAGGCAATTGCTGCATTGCCCCAAGATGCCCAGATTCATCAGGTAGACAGGAGAAAACACCAGGAGTTGTCCCTTAGACATGCCTGGATAGGTGCTTATTTATTAAGTACTAAAAACTGTTTTCCTCTAGACAAGTGAGGAAAATTGAGTGCTGTAGTAATTTGTAACTTATTTAATGCTTACAATGATTTCTGAACAAGTGCTGAGCTCAAAGAAACAGATTTGAGTGCTGAAACAAGAAAACTGGCAAATTCTAAGAAACAAAATTAAGCTAGTAGGCATCCCTCCAACACAAAAAGGCTTGGGGGTTCAGAAGCTTACAAACAGTCCTGAATACAGCAAATCTGTATCTGGACTAGACGACTTACAGGAAAGGCAGGAAACAAGCTTAGAATTTATTTATTTTTTTTGTAAAGTAGAAAGGAGAAAGGAGGAGCAGAAACTAACTGGGTTGGCCTTCTCAAATGTTCTCACTGGATTAGGTAGAATGAGGTAATGATACTAGACTGGGAGGAGTGTCCCAGATCAAATTTACAGTAGGGGCGGGCAATTGCAAAGCCGCCAAGCATAAAAAAAGATACCAATAGGGAGTGAGGATGAGAAACAAAAATCAGAACAAACAAACCCAGCCAGATGCTAAACAACTGTAGAAAATTTCTAGTTAATACCTCAAACACAGTGAAACTAGCTAGCAAAGTATATGCGGACAATAAAAGTGCCATAAATAACTCAGAAATAAGCAAAACACATGATACTTAATGTTATACATCACAGATTAGTTGGCTCAGAGCCCTTCCTTTGACTTCCTCTGATTAGCTCAATGTGAAATGGCAGAAACACTCACAAGTTAACTTCTTAAGTAACAAAGTTGAAACCTGAAACAACTTTAAAAAAAGCTTGAAAGAACCAATGAGGTGCTTACTCCAAGGCGTAGTCCAGGCAATCCCAGTCAGCCAATGACCAAAAACAATTCACTCTCACTGAAATGCTATACTGGCTTTGGCTAAGCTATGATGGCCTGGAACATGTGCTCAGACACACAGCCTCTACTAACAAACAACTAGCCAAAAAACACAAGCCTGAATATGGACAATGCTACACCACCAACACTACTTAGGTAGAAAAAAACTGCAGAAATGTTTAAACAGATAAAGGATCAAGGAGACTCTAGAAAATGCTTTTAAATACAAACAAATTATACAAAACACTCCTAGCAGGAAATCAGAACAAAGAAACCAAACCAGATGCTTAACAATTGTAGAAAAATTTTAGTTAATACCTCACACACAGTGAAACTAGCTAGCAAAGTATATGCAGACAATAAAAGTTCTATAAATAACTCAGAAATAAGAAAAACAGGATACTTAATGTTATATATCACAGATTAGTTGGCTCAGAACCCTTCCTCTGACTTCATCCGATTAGTTCAGTGTGAAATGGCAGAAACACTCACAAGTTAACTTCTTAAGTAACAAAGTTGAAACTTGAAACAACTTTAAAAAAAGCTTGAATGAACCAATGAGGTGCTTACTCCAAGGTGAAGTCCAGGCAACCCCAGTCAGTGAATGACCACAAACAATTCACTCTCACTGAAATGCTATACTGGCTTTGGCTAAGCTATGATGGCCTGGAACATGCGCTCAGACACACAGCCACTACTAACAAACAACTAGGTCCAAAACACAAGCCTGAAAATGGACAATGCTACACTACCAACACTACTTAGGTTAAAAAATCTTCAGAAATGTTTAAACAGATAAAGGATCAAGGAGTCTCTAGAGAATGCTTTTAAATGCAAACAAGTTATATGATACACTCTTAGTAGGAAATCAGAACAAACAAACCCAACCAGATGCTTAACAATTGTAGAAAATTTCTAATTACTACCTCACACACAGTGAAACTAGCTAGCAAAGTATATGCAGACAATAAAAGTGCTATAAATAACTCAGAAATAAGAAAAAAAAACAGGATACTTAATGTTATATATCACAGATTACTTGGCTCATAGCCCTTCCTCAGAATATCACAGATAAACTGACATCAGCAGTAAATTTAATGAAACAACATTACAAGATGGACAACTATGTTAATACACGTAAATGGTGTTTAAAACAGTCTTTTTCCAATAGCTTTCACAGGGTGGAGATGTAGAGACAAGACATAAACACATAAAGAATAAGTATGCATTGATCATAGGAAATATTGCAGTGACTTCTTAGTGGAGTGAAAAACCATCATAGTTTCACACAAGGTGCAATCAAGAGGCTTGAAAAGTCATCACTGTTATAATCTCTAGCCACAGATACTATAAATCAGTAATTCCTTATGGGAAAAATAAGAATTGTAATAGAAGAAAATTATGTTGTTGTTTGTTAGCTAGAATTAAGGTCTGAATAAGTAAATATTCAAGTTATGTAAATCAGAAGATTCGTGGTTCAAGTCCTGGCATACCAGTAACTACTAATCTGATACAGAAAAAATAGGTATTTGGAAGTGTACAGTAAGTTCCAGTAAAAGTATTTAGTTTGTATCAGGAAACCAAAAACAATGTTTTCATGCTTATTCCATTGTGGATGAAAAAACTGACGTGAATTTTGCAAAAGCATTTCAACAGTGGTAAAATTATGGGTAGACATATGGAAGCATTCATTCATGTAGAGGCTAGTAACCAACAAGATTTCATTATTGCTCAAAAACAATGGTAACTAATATATTATAATTCTATCCATATCATTTTACACATATGCACATGTATGAATTTTCACAAAAGGTTATTTTTCCTGAAATTACAGGGAACTAGATAAGAAAACATTCTAAAGATAGTTTCATGATCAGATTTTTCCCTGCATTTGTTCAGTGATATGTTATTAGTAATTATTAAATTCTTTTGAGGAAAATAAGTAAAATAGGACTGATTAATTAATTAATTAGGGACAAAAGAAGGAAGGGTAACTGAGTTATAAATGGTTATAGAAAAATAATGCAAAATACTCTGAAAATCATAAGAGTAAAATCAGCAGGGTTAGTTGTGCAGCTTAAAGTGTTGCATCAGAGAAGATTATCACGTCTCTGCATTAGGGGGAATAGCTACAAAGAAGGTGAGCGACTGATTTTGTGCTTATATTTTTATTTTATAGTGACGCTACATAGAGACTAATTAATTTAATAAAACAGATTTGATGGCTCTCTTCTCTTGGAAAAAAAGGGTATCAGCAGTATGTCTGGAAGTTGGCACAAAAAGTTAAGACTATGAGCTGCAGTTCCTCCAGTCCAGGGTTTGAGTCCCTGAATTCTCATTTGCCTATTATGTGACCTTGAGCAAGTCACTTAACCAGACATTACTTTCAGATTTATTCTAACTGTATGCCCACTGAAGATTCCAGAACAACAGATGGATGTTATTAGAGCACAACATTCATGATATGCATTGCATGTACATGTGACCAAACAGCTTTATCACTAACAGTATTCGGACTTCAGCTTAAAGGGTAAGGTGATATGTTCATTGTAACATGCTGGCTAAAATGTGTTGTGAAAAAACAAAACAAAACCAGCCAGTATGTATATTCAATAGGAA
This sequence comes from Protopterus annectens, assembly GCF_019279795.1. NCBI lineage: Eukaryota > Metazoa > Chordata > Ceratodontiformes > Protopteridae > Protopterus > Protopterus annectens. The sequence continues at coordinate 1,910,275,068 of NC_056739.1, forward strand.
ACACTCTAAATATCAGAAATAATAAATACAATTTATTCAAAACAGTTAAGTGCTTTTGTTATTAAGAATCATTATTAGAGCCAAAAATCACTTCACCAGTAGCAGTAGAGAACTTTTTATATTATGATATTTATTATTTTACATTTGCAGGTACATTTTCAGTTTCCCTTTGCCTTACTTTCATCTTATGATTCCTATTCAGTGCACTATGCTTTTAAGTGTTATGGAAGATGAATTATGAATTGGTCTTGGTGTTTAATTAAATATGTAAGATGGTCATGTGGTCTGTATTGGAATATTTAAGGGGAGTTGTATTTTATGTTTGTGGTTCTGATGAAGTTTTAAAAAAAACAAGGATGAAAATGCTTAACTGTTTTGAACAAATTGCATTTTATTTTATTTCTGGTGTTCTGAGTGTTCCTTATCAGACTTATGTGTACTGGCAGGGGTTGTTTTGATTTTAGTGGTTTTAGCCTGCTGTGCTGATCTTTTGGACATTATTTAATATGTGTTATTTCTACCTGTGGAAGGAAGCAATAAAGGTAATGCAATGAAATTCAGAAAACTGCAGTCAAGGCTTCAAAGGGTAAATTATCTTGGAACATAGAAACTAAAATAATACTAATAAGATGTTATACATTTGGTTTAAAAATCAACAGTTAAATAAGAAATTACTTTAATACATGTCATAACAGAAAGTGGGATAGTGAACATTGTAGACTGTCTTTGTCACAGAGTCAAATAGATAGGAATGTCTGAAGTTAGCACGGGTAAATAAATTGTATTTATTCTTAGTGAGAAATGGAAGTATGTGTGAGATAAAATACTTCACAATTATTTGCGGGTAGTGAAATAAGATTTAAAGATCATTTAGGCACACCATAAAGTTGTAAATGTTCTATATACCAAAACAGTTGATGTCTCACTATGACATGAATAACCAATCTGCTTCCAGGTAGAAGAATGAGATTTTTTTAAAGAGTCTTAGTTGTTGTGTTTATGATTCTAATCATGCTATGCTTCTTGTGAGTGCAATCTTTCAAGCACTCCAGCCAGCAGCCGTGTTTACAAGCTATTGTTAATTTTTTCTGGCACCTCATGCCTATGTTTCTGACTTATCAGTGTAAATCTGAAGATAGAATGTTCAGTTGGTTATCTGAAGTAGCTTAGACTCAGATCTCTTATGCCCACTTTATTAAGTAGATAAAAGTTTGATTCATTGATAACGGGTGAATCAAAGAGGGAACTGTTAGGTCTATATCAAAATATCAAAACATATATGTAATTGTCAAAACTGATTTTCTCTACTAAAATTATTTCAGACATTGCAAATGGCAAAATGGAGTGCAGTATTTTTGACCAGAATCATGCTTGTATTCTGAAAAGCATGGGTACAGCAAGTGTATGTAAGCTAGATAAAAGTGATAGTACTGCTTTGTTTTGAAACAAAAGAACATTATAGAGCATGACTTCCCTGACTGAAGCAGTTAGAAACATAAAGAATATGTGTCTATGGTTTAATCTTGGTTTCTTACTTGTTGTATAATGAGTACAACCATGTTTTGTATGACTGCGTAGATAAAATCAAGGGAACATAGTACTGTGATAGGAAAATGTAGAGATATTGCAACATTAATAGTTTTTAAATAATGATTGCACATTTCTTCTGTCAATCGGTGTGAATTATGATTGGAAGGAATTTCCAGAATACTTTTTCCATGTTCATAGTATCTGTAGTTCTGTCATGTTAATTAGTCTACTCTAAATTTGCTGTCAATCTATTCTGAAAATAAAGGTTTTGCATGAAACTACTTTGCGTCTCAGTTGAATTACTCCACGCAGCTCTATTTTAAGGAGGGAGCAGGCCATCAGCTTGTACAACACATACTTCAGCTGTGAGTTTGACCACAAAAGCAGTACTGATATTAATTTCAGTACCAGCATCCAGATTTGTCAGTAATAGAATGAATACCAGTACTGTACTGTACTAATGATCAACTGGCATCTTCTGATTCTACCATCTAACATATTTTATTGCAGGTGCCTCTATCCACATAAATATCATAGAATGTCATAGATAGTGAAGGCCTCTAAGTCTTATGACCATTCATAACTTGTTAGCACCTTCGCTCATCCCACACCTCCTTTCTCCAGAAAGACCATACCAGCCAATCCTGATGGAAATTTGTGGATATCTATCCAATCACCTAGTATATATTTAAAGAAGGATAGTGAGCTGCCTTGCTTAGCATCCAAGAGAACTTTATTCTGGAAGTTTGAAAGAGACTGGGTTAGGAACCTATTCCTCCACCATGGATTCTTTATCTCTTGATGGAGATTTGAGTTCCTGGTTCTAGTACTGGTGAAAATATTGGACCTGTGGAGATGCAGAATATCTAGGACAACTGAGTATCTAATCACAAAATCAAAAGTCTGTAAGACACTGAATAAAGGGACAAAGCTTCCAGCCTCTCTTGCTTTCTCATTTTGTTTAGCCCTGCAATCTTTCTATTTAGGAACCTTTGGGATCTTTATAATTGTTTAAACTTTTTAAAGAAATACATCCTGATTGAGAGTTGTACATAATAAATGGTCTGACTGATGCTTAGTATAAGGGAGTGATTACCTCTTTAGACCTTTATGATATTCATTTGGCATTAGTTGTGCTAAATAAAACATGATGGTCAAATAAGACAAGGTTATCAACCTAAGTTCCTAAGTCTTTGACTGAATTTGCATTTTGTATTGGTGTGCTGTCTTTACAGTATGATGAGTGGAGTGGTTGTCCACCAAAAGTGATTTTACTATACTTTTTAGCATTCAATTTGAGTGCATGTTTAGTACACTAAAAGTTTATCAGGAAGAGTTCATTCTAGAGGGTCTGGGTATCAGAGGGTAACTTAAAAACAACCCTGGTTTTGCAGCTGCCAGTAAAATTTGTTAACTAGAGGTCTTTTTCTCTCTGACAGAGCTGTTGCCTCTCTGCTTGGAGATCTGAAAAGCAAATGCCAAAAAGGAGAGATTCCAACTCTGAGCCTTGAGGGGCAGTGCTGGTCATGGTGATATTTTCTGATGAGGCACCTGTAACTCACAATATGAGAGTTTTGTCTTTCAGCCAGTTTGCTAGCCATCGTACCACATATGGGTTCATTTTTAAAGCATTTAGCTTCTGTATAATGCCACTTTGTTGAATGGTATCAAAGGCCTTGGCCAGATTTAGCTACACCATGTGTACTACAAGGTAACTGACTATAACCTCTGTTACTTTTTTAAAACTTTTTTGAAAAAGTTCACCAGGTTCAGTAGACGGAATCTACACCTCACAAATCCAAACTGCTGGGGGTAAAGTCTAAAATATTCTTGTTGTAGTGGTTTATGAAGTTATTTATAAAACATTACATGGCTTAGAAGATAAGGCTAAGTCTAATAGTTCTGTAAGTACCTTGGTCGGTTGTAAGACCACCATTATGAAGGGACATCATTATTGTAGTGCACCACTCATCTGGGAAAAAAAAACAGTAGCTAAACTGAGGTCAAACAGTTTAAGGAGTCTGTCTGCAAAGGCATGTTTAAAATTATTAATTAAGCAATGAAGTGTATTTTCAGGCCCATAGAACTACTTTTGTTCTTAGCAATTTTAGTAGACAATCCCTAGAAATAATTGGGGGAATAAGGGATTGAGATAATTTAGGGTTTCAGATGCCTTTGAGTAAAACTGCCACTAAATGTGTTTATTAGATCATAACTGGAGATGTCATTATTAATAATTTAGAACATTTGTAGTGCATTGTGTGTTAGTCTTCTAATAAGGTTAAAGATGGATTTATAATAATCCTTGGTTTCAGAGGCCAGTCTGAGTTCATTGGTCTCTTTAGTGGACCTCATAGTGTTCTTCATTTTTTTATATTGTTTTTGATATCGTCCTTGAGAAGAAGATGATGCTCATCAGTGGGCAAAGAAGGCATTATGTTACAATCTATTAGTTGATTGTTAATCCTGTTTATAATGATCTGAAGTTAAGTGAGTTCAATTTGAGGGTCCTTAAAGATCTGCAAGAAGGTGATATGTAGAGTTGCCACTTTTCTCTGTGGCAAAATCCAGAATCAAAACCCCTCTCCTTGTACTACCCACAACTCTGCCTCTTTCTACCCATTATCCCCGCTCATTCCATCACTTTCCCTACCATTTTATGATGTCACCACTTGCATCGTTAAGATGTAGGAGGCCTTATTTTTTTTTTCTCTTTTGTCAGGAAGTCCCAGCATCATGTTAGCAATGCATTTCAATTGGAAAACTTATCAGAGTCTTCATTTTTACAAACTCCAGCATTCTCTTTGCACATATAAGTAAGATACTGGAGTTTGTATAGTGTTTTCTGGACTAACATTCTGATTTCCAGGTAGTCCAGAAAAACACAGGATAGGTGGCAATGTAAGTGATATGTTCTCTGATAGCTATGGGGACACCAACACAGTTGCCATTAGGTTCGAAGACATGAAAAGCCCAACATTTTGGTATAGAGGAAGTGTTCTCTTTAAATTTAATGCAAGTGTCAGTAACTGTATAGACATAAAAGTTTTTCAAATGGAGGAGTGCCTCAAGATAAAGCAATTTATTGTTTAAGACTACTTACATTGAGGAGAGCCACCTTAATGTGATCATATCTTAGGACTTATATGTTAATTATACTGGAATGCCCATCAATGAACTATGCCTAAAATGGGGCACTAGGGAACAGCAAAGTCTTCAACCAGTATGCAGAAGCCTTGAAATGAGAGATGTAGGCTTACTGAAGTAAGCTTGCCTGTCGGTATCTCATCCCATGTAGCACATAATTGATGCCCCTGGAATGGCACCAGCTATTTACCAAACTACTGAAGCCAAAAATCTTTACTTTGTACCTAGGGATAATTTGAGGTGAAGGAAGGGATCCAATCAGTACTAGTATCTTACCTGCATTCGTAATGTGCATGGGAAGCTCTGACATGTCTCTATGCCTGCACCTCAGAGTTTTATTTCTTAAGTTGTTGACTTGTGTGTACCACTATAGAACTGCAGTCATGTTTGTAAAGAAATAGGTTCCTTAGGTTCCTTTAATGTTAGTGATACTGGTGCCTGAAAGACAAATCACTCTACCCCTCTCCTTGTCCAACATTGTGAGCATTGAGTCAGTGTGGCTGATAACATAATCACCTATTACTAAAATATTTCTATTACTGCTGTGATTCAAAGTGGTATACTAACAATTTTTTTGCTTAGGGTGACTCTTTTTTTGGAGGTATGCATGAGATGGATGATTATCTGATTTTTGCCGATACTTAATCTTCTAATTTCTAGGAAGTATTGGGGTCAATTCTTTTATATTTTCAGCATAAAACATTTTGATGTGATTAGTGAAGGACAGTGATAGAGGTATACAAAGCTCATGAAGAATGTTTTTAGATGAGAGAGAAGCCTCCAAATTAATTATTTACACTTTGCACTGAGGGAACTAGTAATGTCAAGTATAAAGTTATTAAGGGCGGCCTCAGTGGTGCAGCAGATAACGTTGCTGCCTCACAGCAAGAGGTTCTCCAGTTCAATCCTCAGCTGGGGTGCCTTCTGTGCAGAGTATGCATGTCCTCCCCGTGATCGCGTTGGCTTCCTCCGGGTGCTCCGGTTTCCTCCCACATCACAAAGACATGCTGTAGGTGGATTGGATACCCTAAATTGGCCCTAGGCGTGAGTGTGTGTGTGCCTTCCGTGGAAGGTTGGGTGCTGAGCTGGCAACTCCACATCATAAAACTCCACTGCCAATCGTGAGTGGACAGGTGATCCATTGTGGTGACCCTAACTGGGAAAATCTGAAAGAAGAAGAAGTATAAAGTTATTATCTATGAGCATAAGGCAGTTTGTACACTGACTTAGAAGACCCAATGTTAAATGGCTGACAACAGAGGTGAAACTAGTAGGCTGGCCTACTGTCTTGTCCAGTGCTTAGGTCTTTATATGAGTATAGCAGAGGCTGCATGTAATTACAGTAGAATATACAAAAAAGTCTTCAGTCATTGGTAGCCTTGTCCCAGATGTAGCAGATTTTAAAAGTAAGATGGAAAAAGGGGTTAGTACTTCCAGGAATTGCACAGTGCAGTAAGCATGTAGGAATATATGAAAGAGAGGGTGTCTCAAGATTTAACAGTCAAAGAGGAGGAATGACCCAGTTTGAACTTTTAGTGCTGACTTGTATGAGCAGATATGATGAGACTGGGAGGGACTTCCAAAGACAACTTTATAGTTACTGCAGGCAATTCAAGGGCCACCAAGTGAAAAAGAGGAAAACTAATTCATTTGGTGGAGACTCAGTATACTACATCTATTAAACACAATGGGATGACAGATATATTGAAACCGATTAAGGGAGTGAATACACAAAATTATACTTTTGTGCTTATTGACAGCAGCCAAAAAAAGAGGAGGGGATGGGATTTTGTGATTAAACTAACATAAGGGGTGGACAACAAGAAATAAACTGAGATTAAGAAGACTCAAAAACATGATGGAAGGGTGGGAAAATTCTTTACACATTTGGATGTGCTGTTGAACAGCCTGGCATTGCCTTAAAGCAATTAAAGCTGCTGAACTAGTCTGGCTCTCACAACAAAGAAAACAGGGTTCAGTTCCTACAGTTAGACCACTTAAATGGCAAAACAGATTTCTGGCAATAAAATAAATAAATAATAAAATGAATGCATTCCTTGAATGAAAATAAGGAATGTGTAACACATCTAGTGTGGCTATCTCTGAAAGAATACAGCCAGGTAGCTATCTTTAGGGATCACCGTAATTTAAAACATTTCTTTACATAGTGCAAAGCTGCAGCAGATGTGCTTTTCAGCCATACCACTCTACAGCAAAGTGCTCCTGCAGCCTTATGGTTTCAATGAAGTAGCTCACAGGGAAATGTCTTGGTAGCTACATGCCGTAAACTGAATTTATTCTGTTAATACTTGCACTACGTGTTTTCATAGTTTCATACTTTCTGTATTTACTGAAACTAAGCATTCCCACAACGGAGGCAGATCATGCATGCCTACCTCTACTAGAAAACATAAGTTGGCCCTCTTGTACATTCCTCTTCACAACAATTGCAAATAAGTGAACTCCACAAGTATAGCAAAACTGTATAAATGACATTTCAGCAAGCAAGTTACAATTAGCAGTAGCAAATGCGTGTAACTACTACATTACAATATTGTAGAGCAAAAAGGTATACATTAACAACAACTGAAGGAAAAGCATATACAGATCCACAGAGCCTTCCTAGGTATTGAGATAATAATATATCCCTTGAGTGAACACTTACAGGAAACTATGCTCCGTGAATCCAAATGTTCAGGACTATGCCTTACAGCATCATCCACTGAAATCAGAGAAACTGAAGCAGGTAAGAAAACAAAGCTGCACAATATAAACATGCATGCTAACACAGCTTCCTTAATGCAAATAACCATAAACTCAAATACTGATTAATATGCTATCATTTGACAACTGTGTATGCAAAACACAAACCATTCGACCATTGTGAAGCACATAGGGAAAGGGAAGATTAAAACAAATAAAGGAAATTATTAACAGACAAATATACAGTCAAGTACAATTCTACCTATGTAAGATAATTTCCATACATCTTTTAACTCAAAATGTAAAAGAAAAAAAAAAACATTGGGCAGGATTCACAAAGCCTCCGTGTAAGAGTTATAACTCATACACGGAGGCTACAGTTAAATAGAGTGATGTCAGCATGCTCTGCATATTCATGAGAGCATGCTGAATCACACCTAAGGCTAACACGGTCCATGTAAGACAGTAGGGGTCATGTCCGTAGGCCGAGTCCTGTAAGCGGACACGCCCCCAGAAGAGTAAAAGTGCCCAAAGTAAACACCCACGACAGAGTCCATGGAAATGTGAATAAACACAACACAACACATGCCCCCACAGACTACGAACATAAAATGTACAAATGAACATCTCATAATTTTTTTTTAAATTGTAAAGATGTTTAACCGTGAGTGCGCTCGTTTGCGCGGGTGTGCCCGTAGTGCAGCCACAGTTAGCAGTCAGTGGGAAAGCATATAAGAACTAAATATGCAAAGTAAGCCAAGAAGCAATAGCGTAGCGGTAGAGATGTTGGCTGAAGAGCAGGCATTCATGTTTCGAGCCCTCAGAACACCAATTTTTATTTTTAGCAAAATAAGCACGAAACAAGTCCCTGACAAATATGTACACATAAAATCACATGTTATGTAAAATGTAATGAAATAGCCCATTTATATTGAAGAAATGTGTGGTAACAAAACAATAAAAAATGGCAGATGTGCCCATAGCTGAGCTACAGTTTAACAGTGTGAGTGCATCTGCCCGTAGGTGAGCAGTGGTTTAACTGGTGCAAAATGGGTGCCCGTAGCTGAGCAGTGGTTTAGCATGCTGAATCTATGTGCCCCTAGCTGAGCTGAGCGTAATATGCGTGCTGATAGCCAAATGAGGCTTAAACCAGCATACCCCATTTGCTCGGAGCTGCGCACTGTGCAAACAAGCTAACTGACTGGCAACGTTGAGCAAGCCGTATCAAAACTGCCTTTACACAGACACACCCCTCAGCTTGTCTAGACAGTCATAAAAAATAAAAAGTAGTGGCCAGGTTCGAACCCAGGATACTATACACCATAGTCAAGGTACTGAACCACTAAGCCATAACAGCAGTACCTATAAATGCAATAATAGCAAATATATAGGAATGAATACAAACTGGAGCATGACAATGCAGGTTCAGTGAAGTTGATACAATTCCAAAATGGCCAATCACAGATATGTGTGGGAAAAACGGACTATATAAGCCCCATAGGCAGGAATACACAGCAGAAACGATTGTAGAACTGACTTGCAGCCAGAATGACAGGAGTAGGTGAGGGTAGTTGCTTTTGAGCACAGAGGTGGGGCGTTGAGGAGTCCAGGTACATGGTCTGGCTCCTAGTCCACAATCATGAGGCCCAACTCATGCAGGGCCAGGTCCTGTGGGGAGCATATAGGGCTGAAGCGTGGGACCAGTTGGCTCATGATCTCACCAGTGCCACAGGGATTCCAAGGACTGGTGAGCAGGTCCATCACCACCATGCGGACCTGAAGAGACGCAAGCAGGACCAATTGAACCTTTGGATCCAGGAGGCCTGGCAAATGCCCAATGCCCCACTACTGCGTAAGTTACATTTAATTATGTATGTAAGAAATTAAACTAGCTGATATTATGGAGATGTGTATTCCAATATTACTTCATTTATATTACAGCTGCAGGTGTCCGTTCTGTGAACCGCAGAGCCTATGGTGATAGGCTGGTGCGGTTGCGCCACCAGGCAGGTCAGTAATCCACTACCATTAACTGTAAAGAAATATAAAAGTATGACAGTTAGCAAAAGAGTGCAGTGTAGTCACTAAGTAATAAAATGTGCAAGTAACAGTGTAAAAGTGTTTGCAAGTATTGCTTGATTACAAAAGTGTGTTGCAGTCTGTAATCCAAACAGAAAAATGAAAATGTCTGACATAAATTCTGAAATAAAGATGCCCCACCTGTAAGAAAATAGTACACAACCTGCAGCAGGCTGAAAAGTACAGCTGCAGAAGATGATCAAATCACATGTGTGAAATATATCCTTGTTGAAATACTGAAACATGACAGAAGTGAGACTGCTGGAAAGGATTGTAATAACTACAGGTAAAACATGTCAATAAAGCCTAGAAGTAAGTACCATCCTGAATAGTGAAATGAAAACAAGTGAGAGAGTGTGAGAAAGTGTCATGAATCCAGCAATACAGTAGTAATAACCCCTGAATAAAGTATACTGCAGTCAGTACAGAATGAAATGCATGTGAGAATCAAAACCAAACAGCGAAACCTGTTCAAAGTGTTGCTGCATCTGGAATGTGTATCCCAAAATCTGTATATGTTGCTCTCAGTCTGCAATATACAGATAGTATGATTGTCTGATATACCAAACATCCACACTTGTCTATAGCTATATAAAGCAAATGTAGCAGGATGATATAGCTGAACAAAGCTAGATATGAATGTGTATGAAGAACAATAAAATGTATATTGATGTTGCAGTAACAGTCCTATCACCAAGTTGAAGTAGTTATCATATAGGAAACTGTAGTTAGAACAGTAGTGTGTATATATGTGCAGCTATTAGAAATGTACAGCATATGTATTGGTATTCGAAGGTGTTAATATTATTTTCTTCACCCCACCCTATAACCACATATAACCCATTCCACGTGAAAATGGTATGTGCAATCACAATTAACACCCCTGGACATTTGTCCTGTTGGGTCATATATAGTTGCATGTCCGTTGATGCATCTGCCCTGTTCATACATCCAAACCTGATGGCCTGTTGCCATCAATCAACCCTGCATGTTGTTGGAATGTGTATTGCTGTTCAAATTATGCATGTGTTATGCTTGCTGTTCAATGGTGTGAATATCTGGGTGTTTGGTTAATGGGAATACTAATGCATGCTGTTACAACTAATTGTGAATGGTATTATATGTCACTAACCCAAACTGTAATGACATAATGCAAAACATAGGACGACAGGGAAGGCGGGTTCCAGCGGACCCACCTCTCCCACCTCAGCTGGCGAGTGCACCTGGCACTAGTGCCCAGTCTGGACCCTCCTCCGGTGGCCCTGTGCCACCTGCATGTGGAAGCGCTGCAGGGGATGGGGCTCATCCCCCCTCTGCAAGCGTGGCCGGAGGAGAACCACCACTCACCCTCCGTAGCATCTGGACTGTGGTGCGTAGGGAGATCCGGGACTCTGTTCTCGAGCCCCTATGCCAGCTTGAGGCACAGGTGGCACAACTTACGGGCATGCCTGTTGCCCGGCCTACACAGCCCCATCACAGCCCTGTACTGGGCAGTGAAGGAACAGTGGCAACTGCCTATGGGTGGGGATATCAGTTCCACTGTTGCCATCTGTGGGCTCATGGGCTCTGGATATCCAAACCTCCATCCCCGACAATTGTGTAACCCCCCCACACGTGTCATACACTGCCCCTGTATGCATCTTGTTTGTCTTGTCTGTTTACCTACCCAACCTACCTCCCCAGCTATAGCGACTTCCATCACCTGACATACCACTCTCACCTGAAAAAAAAAAGAAAAGAAAGGGCACTCTGTACCCACAAAAAAATTACACCCCATACAAAGCTGCCCATTCTGCACATGTCTGCTGGACATGGAAACTATCAATTACAATTGGCTGTACAACAAGTATTATTGTTGTCCTGACACCTCTCTCAGGGGTGGAAGGTTTCAAATGTCACACCAAATTACATACATATGCACAGCTGTTGCTGATGAAGAAATGGGCAGCTATGGGCCTTACCTACATCCCTCCTGCAAATCCCAAGCTTGTTTCCCTGCTGTCTTACCCTATTTGTGACCCCTTTTTCACCACTTTCCTGTCTCCCCATTTTCATTTCTTTCAAAGAAAATAGCGTGGTTGTGCGCCAGAGTAAGCACTGTTAAGCGGTTGTAAGCGGGTGTGCGTGTGTGTGCGCGGAGCTAAACGCCAGTGCGTATGCGTGAGTCCGCGCAAACCAGTGCTAACCCGGTTACAACTGCTTAAAAGTGCCTTAGTCACTCTGATTGACAGGTCCTGTAGTCAGTTCAAAAGCAAAATAAAATCCCATTGTCAGTCCCGAACCCAGGACCTTGGAAACAGTAGTCTGTATGACCTACCACTAAGCCATGACTCTTATACAAGAACATTGTGCTAAAATAAATATAACATGTAATAGTAGGGATGAATGTAAAGGGAATATAGGATGTGTAGTACACAAAGCATGTCATTTAGAATTACTGTCAAAACTACTGGATTCCCATAATAGTAGTGTGTGAATAGAAACAGCCATGCTAGTTGGTAGCTTGTAGGTAATAATGTCAGTTAATGTACACATATAAATGTATGTATATTTACATATATATATATGTATATATATATATATATATATATATATATATATATATATATAGTTGTAGGTGTCATTGTGCATACACACTTACTACAGTGAACAGGAGAGAGGAATGGAGAAATGTGAATCTACAACACAGCTTGAATGATGAGAGAGATACTAACCTTTACACTCACAGAACAGTGTCCACAGCATACCAGCATGGTCCCCACCCTTACAATCTGAAAGGGCAATGCCTATCTCACATACCCTTTTATAGCACTGTCCTGAAATCACAGTGAGAACTGCAATCAGTACACAACTGGCTGCATGCAATTAGCAAATGCTGGCTTATAATTGGTGCAGATGCCATCACATGGACCTATGCAGATACCTACAAAAGCATCCTGTACTAACACTCCACACATGCAATACGTTCATTGCACTGTCTGGAAGCAGACAGAGGGAGAGAGACAGACAGAGACAGAGAGAAAAAAAAAAAACACACGCTACACACTGTGACTCTAAGCTGTCAGCAGTGACAGTAGCAGCAGGAAGCAGAAGCAGTGGTAATGCAACCAGCTGCAACAAACACAGGTAATGCAAAGTAGTAGGTTAATAGTCTGCATACTGTGAACCCTCCAAATGTGTCATAGGTCTGTATCTATAGGTATGTCCATGTGATATGTTGTGTGTACGTAGTTCTATTAAAAGGGGATGACTATACATTACATGTCAATCAGTGTTAGGCCATGATCCTGGCAGCAGTTGTCTGTGCGTTGCCCTTAGCAATGGCTGTAGTGACTGTTTTGAAAGGTCAGCCAGGTTCAAAAGGCAGGATCAGCCCATCACAAAGGCAAACTGGCTGGGAACAAGTGTCTGCAGGTACCCAATATCACTGCATATGCATCCCATACTGAATAATTCCATAGCTTAGCAGACCAGGCCGGTTATGCATATGATGTGGTAGTTCCCAGGGTCAGTAGAGGTGCCTCCTTAGTGGTGTGGGACCACTGTTGCTGTATACCAGTGTCCAGGTACATATCCTGTAGTATGGCCAAGATTAATTATAAGTCTTATATGCGGTTGTATGTCCTCTTGGAGTGCATGTAGCACACATACAGGGATACCATCAGGTCACAGTGATGCTGTGTGTTCTGCTTTGCTGAGGGCGGCCCTCACCTGGACATGTGAGATGATAGGGAGGTTACATACAGCTGTAATAAGTATTTCAACTGGTGGGGGAGAAGGAGGGGGGATACGCGCACCGAACCTGTCTGCAAGAATGTTGCCAATATCTGTGTGTTTGGTGAATGTTAAGTAGGTGTGTATTAATGCAGAGCATATCTGAGGTATTTGGTCCATATGTGTAACATAACTGAAGAAGGCCTTGTGGTTATCCATAGTGTTTGCGGCCATTTCCCTCCCAGAGTAGGCCATGGCCGTTGTTATGAGAGACCGTAGCGTAGTACCAGTGCTGACCACAGATGCCTTCCCTTAATGTGAATCTGCTCTGTCCTGCAGTGGCCTCCTGCTATTGTTATACAATCTGCCTCTGTCTGGGGTCCACTGGACAGGATGCCTAACCTTTGTGCATAGGGTCTGGGTTAGAAATGTGTGTGCAAGTTCCATGCAATTTGTGGGATGTCCATGGTAAGCATTTGCAAAGGGGTCAGCAGTGTGGGTTGTGGCTTCCACTGGCCCAGTGTGCTGCATGGATACCATCTCAGTCCTAACAAGTGAATAACTGTCTAATCACATACATATCAAAGTAGTCTACTGTGCTGGTGATGGTGGTGGGATATGTATATCCAGGCTGAGTAACTTGTGTCCACATCACACTAGTGGATGGCGTCCCACATACAGTACCTTGGGATGAACCCCCAGAGTGAGGTTGTGCATTGGACCTGTCAGTGTGTGCTGACCGATGGGGCATGCTACTATGTTGTGTGGAATGTGGCAGGTATTGTTGCACAGGTGTTGGCTGAGCACTGATATCTGGCCATGTACTTGTGTATCCACCATGAGACACACACGTGCAACATATGGGAGTAGTAGTATATCACTACACATGAGTATCATGTATAGTATGTGTGCCATATATTGCTGACATAGTCTGCTGATATCCTGTTTGTGTTCTCTTCCAGGGAGATGGCGCATCAGCGTAATCCCGCCTACTCTGCAGCGGAAGATGAGGAGATACACCAGAGCCTGGTGCGGGAGTATGACATACTGTTTTCCCGCACCAGTCAGAATCAGCAGGAGAGGGCTGCACTGTGGCAAGACCTTGTCCGTAGGGTAAATGACATTGGCACGCCTAATAGGACATATGAGCAGGTATGACATCACTGCAGTGATTTAATCAGAAATGTCCATCAGCATGCGTCGGATATCCACAGGCAACAGGTTGCCACAGGAGGTGGGGTGGCCACACATCCCCCCCTCACCAGACTGGAGGGGCTACTCCTAAGTGTTGTGGCTCCAGCCCTGGAACAGCAATACACCTGCATCATGATGGAGGCTGGATCCACACCACAGCACGACATGGAGCATGCAGGTAATATGCCATATGTACACTTGACTGTTCTGTACACTGTTAGTTAATGCATGTGTAAGGTGTGTCCGTGGTATGTAGCTGTCATCATAGTATGTAATTGTGCATGTGTGATATTGACAATATCAGCAGCTGACGTGTGAAAGGCAACTGGTGTACTACTGCACTGTATCATATGCAGTATCAATGGCACAGTTGTGCCCACTGACATTAATCTCATCATTTTTGCAGGTCCCTCCGGGGTTACAGCAAGGCAGGCCATCCATGCTGGTGAGTGTGTTTAACAATACCTATAATAGTCCTGATAGTGCTAGTAACACTAGTGTAACTCAGTAGTGCTCTGTGTGTATACTGCGGGGTGTGCATGTGTCCATGTGTGCAGGTGTGCCTGTGCCCATGTGTGCATGTGTGCATGTGTGCATGTGTGCAGGTGTGCCTGTGTCCACGTGTGCATGTGTGCATGTGTGCCTGTGTCCACATGTGCATGTGTGCATGTTTGCATGTGTGCCTGTGTCCACGTGTGCATGTGTGCACGTGTACACATGACCACGTGTGCATGTGTGCATGTGTGCATGTGTCCATGGGTGCATGTGTCCATGTGTGCATGTGTGCATGTGCCCATGTGTGCATGTGTCCACGTGTGCATGTGTCCACATGTGCATGTGTCCATGTGCGCATGTCTGCATGTGTGCTTGTGTGTATGTGTGCCTGTGTGCATGTGTGCATGTGTGCCTGTGTGCATGTGTCCACGTGTGCATGTCTGCATGTGTGCCTGTGTGCATGTGTGCCTTTGTCCATGTGTGCATGTGTGCATGTGTCCATGTGTGCATGTGTGCATGTGTGCATGTGTGCATAAGTGCATCACTGGTAACAATGTGTGGACACTGTAAACTGTGTTTCCTGTCTTCCTCCCACAGGTTCTGGTGCTGCTCTGGTGTCCTGCAGCAGGGAACTTGAATCTGGTGCCACAGGTACTCGTAATGATGATATCTGTGTAATGGTACAGGAAGGTGTGTCAGGGTCCACCATTGGTCAGCCAATTGACAGTACAAAGCTGTCAACCCCATCATTGCGCACAGTCATCCTGCCAGTACATCCTTTGTCACCATTGTCCCTAGGTGATGGACAGGATACAGTGGGCATTGACCAGGGTAATGCAGTATCTGTGTCACATGCTTCCCCACACAGCAGCCATGGGCAGGGTCCTGCGATGGTACCACACAGACAGTTGCCCATGGGTTCTCATGGGAGCATCCGTGGGCGTACTGCCTCTGGCAGACGTGCCCAAAGAGGTCTGTCAACCTCAGCTATATGTCGGGCTGTCATGCAGGCACAGTCGCATATGGAAAGGTACACCAGACAGGGTCTGAAGGAGCTGAGAGTATGTCACACAGCCATGACTGACAGTATGCGTGACATCGCGGATGCTGTCTGTAATTTCACCGATGTCATAGACAGACGTTGTGGGGACATATTACAACAGTTCCACAACCAAATGTCCATGAGCCAGGGCAATGGTGGGCGGTTGCGGTGTCGACATGGCCGTATGCCAGCAACAGCAGCAGCTGGCAGTCGGCGCGGATGACAACAGGCCCGCGCACGCCCCCATAGTGCCAGCAGCAGCCCCAGCAATGCTGGGTCTATGCTGTCATCGGAACGCCCCAGGAGACTATGTGCACGTGGCTCTGGACAGTCCCAACAGGGACCTGTGTCCAGTCAACACACTCCCACTTCTGATGACAGTACCCAGTCTGGCTTAGTACTGGATATGGTCCGTAGCACCCCTGCCAGGCACAGGTACCCTGTCCGTGCCCACAGCCACTGATCTGTATGACCTGCCAGGTGCAGTCTGTGGCTGTCTACAAACCCCTGTATATGGCAGCCATGAGGTGGAACTGTGTGCGTGCATACACACATGCGAAATGTTAACACCTAGGGTGACCACATACATGCACACACTGCACCAACAGTGCCCTACCCTGTACTGCTGCCCCTCACCAACACACATACACACACACATGTTAATTGGTGGTATCAGTGGCAGACTCTGGCATACCTAATCCACACCCTGTGCATATGATGACACTGTGCCACCTCCTGCAATCTCCAACATCATTGCGGGAACAGGTAAACACATTGCTGATGCACAGGGTGACTACATAGAAGTGTATTAGTAGTATCATGTTGGTAACAATACAGTGTGCTGATATGACTGTGTGTATATCCCAGCATGCCTGATGCAGTAACCGTATGAATGTCCTGAATTGTTATCTGCACCCATAATACGTACCAAAGTGTAACAGCTGCACATAATTGCATGCCGGTGGTAAGGATGTCAACAGATAGCCGCATACATGGGTAGCACGGGGGGAAGCTAACGCAAGTAGTGATATGCAATGGTGGACATGTAGAGTAATGGTGTCAAGTTGCCCACAACGACTATGCAATGTGGATGTTTGTGCATGTTGATATGTGTGCAGTACCAATGTAATCCAAATCACAATTAACTATGACATAATATCATTTCTACCATGGGCATCTGCGCTGTGTATTCCTGGGTACATGTTGATAGTGCCTACATATTTGCATTGTTACTTACTGTTAGTGTTACCCCTTCTTTGTTGTACAATGAACTACTTCCAGCCCTGCTTACTGTAGCTTTGTTTGCATGCATGTTCGCTTGGGGTTCCCTGGAACACTGCTTACACCTGCAATGCAGAGTTACAGTGCTTCTGTGGACTCCTAGTGACATCTGCATAGCGTACGATACGTATGTCAGGTTTACACATGGCAGAACGTCACTGTCCGTCCTGTTCGCATGTACGTTGCCTGTGACACATTGCACATGTCTTACCTGGCATTTATGCCAGTGCTATGAAACAGTAGCAGTACACCCACACATACACACCTTCAGTATGTTGTTCCCCATTGGCCCTATGTGTTGGTACTCACCATGGCAATCACACTACTAGGGTAGCATGTGCAAAGGTAACCTGTGAATCACCTCTATGGTCCAGTTGTGGTTTATGTGAGTCATGTGGCAATGTCACAGCTGCCACATGTATGCCGTCAGCCATCACCCTTGGCCAGGAACGTACAACACATGTGTGGGATGCCACCACATAGCCAATCTGGGGACTGAGCTCTCTGAACCCAGTAATGCCATACCCTGTCAGGTGGCATGTCATATTACAGTGACTACAATACAAGTCAGACATAGACACGCACTGACAGCATGCTGAACACACTGGGGCATACGTGGGGACTCAGAATAGCATCCTGCCTGAGCATCGCACACCTCCGCAGCTGGCACACAGGCATATGTTCCATCGGAACAGAGCACATGCCACACATGGCACACACATCCCATGTGCCACACACTCACAGCCTGTAGGGCTACACAACACACCTGCTACAGATGTGTCAGGTACCTGTCTTGGGTGCTGCACTGGGGTCCCGCTCAACAGGCTGTATCTGGTGAAGGTCACAGTGATATGCCTCAGGGGCACTATGGTCCACCACAGAACACATGCATACAGGTCAGTCAGAGGAATGGGCACATATGACTCACTCATTGACCATGCCACTATGGATGACCTGAGACATACCTCCCTGGACTACATGATAGGGAACATAGAATGGATCTCTCAGCATGTGGCACGGGCCAGTATGAGCCTGATCTTGGTTGCCAACATACCCTCACCAGGTATGCTACCACTATATGTAGGAAGGGTGTTGTATGTCTACATTCTGCTCAGTCTCCAATGTCATTCATAGGGTATCCGCTGGCTGTCAATGTGTGCTAACATGCTAGGGAAGCCACAATGATGTGCAAGGGTCAGCTTGCACGTGACACCCATGGCCCGATGTATATTGGCGAAGCTCCTTGATACACACATACTGACTTATGCTGCAGCACACGGATTACATAGCCACCTCCGCGGGTATCACACGGGTTAGGACACTAACAATGCTGCTACACAACACCAGCAGTGTACACCACAAGATGCATGCACTGGACACTGTCCTCAGCACAGTGAACTGCAATGTCTGTGCAGTACCAGAGTCCTGATTCATGGCTCACAGGTGTAACCCATCACTGACAGGTTATGCCTCATACCATGCCTGTCAGCCCCTACACATGTAACACACATGGACAGGGGGTGGTATCCCAAGGCACCACAGATACACACACCTCCAGGTTGTTGGCAAAGCACAAAGCATCAGGGCCTAATCATGTACAGCTAACGGACTGCCATCTGGTTCATAGCCTGGCACACACAACCCTCCCATACACAGGAAAACCACCTATCCTCCATAACAACACTGGCAATATGACAGTCTCAAGAACTGTCTTTATATGGCTGGACTGCATCCAGCCAAACATTGTGCGTGAGCATTACTGTAGCTACAACACACTAGTTGAAGGGTTCACAGCATGTGGTCACTGAATTGCAGTGGAATGACATGTTACCACTCCCACAGCAGGTGGGAACATGCAGCACCTGTAGATCAACTACATGTAGACTATATGGCCCAGACCAGATGTGTATCCCCTGCTGTAGGTATTTTACCATATACACCCACACTGTATAGACACATACCGCGTGCGGCCCCTGCACAGTAAGACAAAGTCATATTGGTATACATTGCAAATACCATTTATCCACTCGAGGCATGTGTCAGACATGGTAACTACTGCAGGTCACAGGTATTTATGTGTATGTGTCACACACATACATCATGTGTGCAATGCCATTGCTGGTTTAGGCAATGGCATGCATTGTTATGCACAAAGACCCACACAAGGTCATAATGTGTGACATAACCACACGTGGCAGTTGTGGGTTACCAAAGCATACCTATCTGTACTCTGACAATGGTAATAGACCCAGTAGTAGAGCACACTATTGGCATTACTGGCCAACTAGCCCTGTTTGGCTGTGCTGATAGTGTGGTGACATCCCCTGTGTTTACGGGGGTAATATGCAGCATCTGGTGTATTGTAGTATCTGCCAAAAGGATCTGTTCTCTCACACTTGCATTTACACACACCCTAATACCCCCCCCCCACACACACACACACACACTTGCCATTTGCAGGATTCATACCCCTACTTAACTAAGTCACGACACGTGAGAGAGACGCATTAGCAAAGTGCACTATTCAGATTACTGGATGGGTCCACTTCTCTGGCTGTACTTATAGGGTGCTGACATCATCAGTGTTTTGAAAGGGTAATGTGCATCTGGTAGTGTGATCTCCTGATTGCCAAAACTAACATGTTTTTCATACAGAAATGCACACACACAAACTCCCCACATCCAAACACACACACACTTGCAGGTTTCAAACCCCTACCTAAATATGTTATGGCACTTGAGAGTGACGCTGTAGCAGGTTGCGCTATTCTGATTACTGGCAGATGTCTCTTCTCCAGCTGTATGTATAGTGTGCTGTCATCATCACTGTTTGGAAAGGGTAATGTGCATCATGTAGTGTGATCTCCTGATTTCAAAAAAGCACATGTTTTTCATACAGAATTGCACACACACAGAGTCCCCACATCCAAACACACACACATGCCATTTACAGATTTCAAACTTCTACCTAACTATATTATGACACTCGGGAGAGACGCATTAGCAGAGTGCGCTATTTGAATTACTGGGAGGTTTCCCTTCTCCTGCTGTACTTATAGGGTGCTGACATCATCCGTGCTGAGATAGGGGAATGTGCATCCTGTAGAGTGCTTTCACAGATGCCAAAAGGGACATCTCCCTCACACACTAACCCCCTCCACACACACTAAACGTTTGCAGGATTCAAACCCCTACCTAACTAGGTTATGACACTCGAGACAGATGCATTAGCAGAACACGCTATTCGCATTACTGGGAGGTTTCCCTTCTCCTGCTGTACTTATAGGGTGCTGACATCATCAATGTTTAGAAAGGGGAATGTGCATTCTGTAGTGTGTTCTCCTAGTTGCCAAAAGGGATATTTTTTTTCATACAGACTTACACACACACTAACCCCTCCACACACACTGAACATTTGCAGGATTCAAACCCCTACTTAATTATGTTATGACACTCGAGATGGATGCATTAGCAGAGCATGCTATCCGCATTACTGGGAGGTTTCCCTTCTCCTGCTGTACTTATAGGGTGCTGACATCATCAGTGTTTAGAAAGGGGAATGTGCATCCTGTAGTGTGTTCTCCTAGTTACCAACAGGGATATTTCCTTCATACAGACTTGCACACAAACTAACCCCCTCCACACACACTGAGCATTTGCAGGGTTCAAACACCTACCTAACTACGTTATGACACTCAAGACGAACGCATTAGCAGAATGCGCTATTCGCATTACTGGGAGGTTCCCCTTCTCCTGCTGTACTTATAGGGTGCTGACATCATCAGTGTTTAGAAAGGGGAATGTGCTTCCTGTAGTGTGTTCTCCTAGTTGCCAAAAGGTATATTTCCTTCATACAGACTTGCACACACACTAACCCCCTTCACACACACTGAGCATTTGCAGGATTCAAACCCCTACCTAACTATGTTATGACACTTGAGACGGACGCATTAGTAGAGTGCGCTATTTGCATTACTGGGAAGTTTACCTTCTCCTGCTGTACTTATAGGGTGCTGACATCATCAGTGTTTAGAAAGGGGAATGTGCATCCTGTAGTGTGTTTTCCCAGTTGCCAAAAGGGACACTTCCCTCTCACAGCCTTTCACACACACAAACCCCACTCACCCACCCACACACACTGAGCATTTGTAGGATTCCAACCCCTACCTAACTATATTATGACACTTGAGGGAGACGCATTAGCAGAGCGCACTAGCCGAATTACTGGGCATCTGTTCTATACCTGCAGTATTTATAGGGTGCTGACATCTTTATTTCTTCAGTGGTATGTACATGTAGTACTATCTGTCAGGTGGGGGATAGCATATATATGCATTTGCAGCCACCTACGTCAGGGTCGGATATGCACATTGCACTGGCAGGTTATGTTCTATACCATGCTTTGTAACCACAGGACCTGTAACACACAACACAATGAGTCCAGAACACCACACCCACATCCAGGACACACACTTAGCTTCCCTGGGAACAGTGCCGGGATATGCAGGTGTTCACATACACCATTCCAGTTGTTAACATCAGGTACAGGCATATTGTGTGTGAGAACTACTCAGGCCTCTACCACTTTATCCTACAGCCACTACAATTTGTGAGTCCATGTGCTATGGCAGAACCACACACCACAGCCACATGGGGGAATACATATTGCACCTGCCCATCTGCAATGTGGGTACTCACTGTTCCACACCAGAGGTAGACCACCATTGTTGATATATGACCATACCCACCTTTCCCTGGACATCCATATCCCATCTCCACCCCCAGGCAAGGTTGTCACTGCACACAAACTGTATTTAGCACAAGCACACTCTACACTTGTGAAGACTGGGGTGGACGACTTCAGAGGACCCATGCTGGGGGACTATACTGGCCACTCAGCATAATCCTTGACAATTGCATTCTATGAACATGTGTACGGTTTGCATTGATCATGCTATCCCACATATACCCATGACTGCTCCACAACAAGACACCTGTCAGGTGTACACAAGCCATATATGAGCCGTACAACAGACAGAGTGAGCTAATACATTGCAGAGCTGTAGCCCACAGAGGGAGGACATCTGTGAACAGTTCCGGCATGGCACTTCATTCACACATAATCATTACAACACAGTGTTGACAGTGGAATTGTCCAGAGAATGCAGATAGGGCTCCCCTCAGTCTGTTATTGGTGGACACTTACTGTTAGAGATCCTCAGCAACCCTCTTCCAGCACACACCGACAACATGGCTGTGGCTTAGCACATTCAATCCCTGGGACCTCCACGGTGCCCCTGCTTGACAGAGGCACAGCTCACTAGCCTCACATGTTGCCTTATGTGACCTACTTTACAGTGGCACAGTAGCCTACTGTACTGGGGATGCAGATGCTAAGCACACTCTGGCTGAGCTGTCATTCCCTAGGCAACAAGGCTAGTATTGACCTCTACACCCATATGTTCAATTGTCAGATGCACAATATTTGTTGTGCTGTTTTACTGTTTGCAGGTCTTTATTGCCATAGCATTCCCTGTTCCTATGACCAACTTGTGAATCTGTGGAAGATGTTTGCATATGATGGCGATCCACTATATCACTTATGTCTCTGTAGTCATTTACTGTGTGCACTGGGCAGATTGCTGTGTTGTGGTTGGTTCCTGGCTGACACGTACAAATACCAGATATGTGTGGCCAACTGCTAAATGGAGATATGGCCTAAGTGTGTGAGCATGCCCAGTTCAGCCTTTCCATGGCATGTTGTCTGACATATGCCTCATTTATCAAAGTGTGCGGGCATGCCCAGTGTGAGCTTTCCATATGTTGCACTCTGAAGTCCACCACATATTTGGGTGTGTGTGAACTTCAACAATATCTCACATTTATGGTTGTGTGTTGGGTGTCATGTTGTGTACTAACTGGCCAACTGCTTCGTGTCTGCCACAACAGGGATTATACTGTGCCTGCAGGGATTGCATGGGATACTTTGCAGACAGTTCTCAACATACTTTCATAATGACCTAACACTGTAGTACCGTATAGTGTACTGGTTCAGTACTTTCACTGTGGTGGACAATATCCTGGACTTTAGTTCTATGACTGCTTGACATCTTCATAGTGAGCACAACATACTGTGTAGGCGCCAGTCGTGCACATATGACCATGTTGCATTATGTTCAGATATGGACTACCTACACCAGGCTTGTCCAACATTGGTAGTGTATTCCACAACATGGGTGGACATTGGCAAACACTAGCGATGTTCCCTAGGCCATTTCTGATGCTAGTCACAGGGTGTGTTTGTCCTTCGACACACATTGTAACTGGAGTTTGCCATGACATATGTCATGGTTAGTATACTGTGCCTCCATCTACCTCTGACATAACAGTGATACCCAGGGTTAGCCTACCATCTCCCATCCACTCATCAGGATTCTTCTTGAGGGGTGTCGATAAGTGACTCTCTGGCTGACCTGTACCAGGAGTTTACTGAAGAGTGGGGGTGCCTTCTGTGTTATGGATCATTCTGTACAGCTTGTCCTATGTATGTCAGTGCTGGGGTTCAGGTCTCTCATGTGCATAGCTCACTGCCATTCAGATTGTACAAGGTGCAGCATGTTCATTGATTCCAGGTTGGACATGGCTTCATACATCAGGCACAGCTTGCCTGTAGCTGGGCAGTATGGCAGTGTGTGGGGCTGCAGTTTGTTTACTCAGGCAACACATGGCATCTGTTCATGCTCTCTGCTACTCCTGGTGGGGTACTATTGTGGACTTTACAGTTGATGGAGGTGTCTGCTGAGGTATATTCCACAGGGGCTATTGTAGTATATTGTGACGCTGATGGAGGATGACTGCAGAGCCACAGTGACATCCCCTTATCTACATCTGCCAACCTTCATGTTTGGGTGTGTATATAGTATATGTTTCTGTGAACACTACAGCCACATGTTTGTCCAGTGCAGGATATCTATCACCTTTTTGTACCCAGGTCTCACATTACATGTTAGGTACGTCATGGGTTAACACCTGTGTGGTAATTTGTGGGCACTTACTGTATATCCACGGTGGTTGTCTATACACAGTTCTGCAATTAGCTTGCTGACATGGATATGGCTCCAGTTGTCTGTTTGTAGGTGGCCCTTTTGTGGGTTGCTTGTGTCAGCTGGGGGTCGGATATGGTGGGCTGTTTGTACTCCTCTGCATACATGTTCAGTCACAGTCCTTCCATGTTGGCCTATACCTATGGGACATATATACAGAACGGGGGGGGGCAGGACCAGGCCTTGTGGGATGCCACTCATTTCTGCTTTGTAGTCTGACATGGATGCGGCATGTCTGACCATGTCAGTTCTCTCCTTGGTCTGGTTTGTAACCCCTCTACTGACATAGGGGTATATATTTAAGCTGGTGAACATATCCATACTGAACTCGTACGGTATTGTCTAGAAGCATGTGCACGGTCCAGCTACACTGTGTGGACCACATTGCCCTCATCAATTACCTTAATGACTGCTTCATATGGGTCAAACATGTTTAGGGGCAGGATCTGCAGTTACGACAGCCACACTGTGTAGGGTCCAGTATCAGTAGGTCCACAATAGCCTTCTGTCTGCGGTACATACTGATCCTTTCCATAGCTGTGCAGACCAAGCTTGTCAGATCCTGGGGTGGTAGTTTGCAGTATCCATTCAGGCAACACCTTTGTTGTGAAGGACCACTGTTGTTGTACACTGCTCTTTGGGTACATATCCTGTGGTAAGGCTGACATTGGGCAGTAGTGTGATTTGGCATTCCATTATTCTTGGAGTCCATGTTGGCCTCAGCCCAGGACACCATCACATACCTTTGCTGTTGTGTGTTTTGCTTTGCAGATGATGGCTGTTACCTCAGCATCTGCAATGTCAGGGGACCAGCAGTCTGCTGGGATAGATATTTTGCACTCTGGGGGGGGGGTGTTTGCACTGCACCTGTCAGGTTGTATGTTAGCAATATGTGTGTGTGTTTGGTATGCTGTTTGTAATATCTGTGTGATTCTGAGCATATCTGTGGATGTCCAACATGGTTCCTACCATCAGTTAGATAAGCCTTGTGATTATCCTTAGTGTCCTGTATATTTTGTATCTTCATAGGTTCATGGGTTCATACTAGGCTATCCACCCTAGGGCATTAGTAAGCCTAGCCAGAGTGTGTGTGTCTTTCGCCACCCCTTGCTATGTTTCTATTATGGCCATTTATGAATTTCTTTACTGTGCCTCTGTCTGGTCGTGACACAGTGAAGACCACCAGTATACATGTACGATCATCCATCCACTTGGCAATATTCCTGTTGAGGGGTGTCAGTGAGGGGCTCTGCCTAACATGGATTGGGATCCTGTTTCTGGGTGTGGGGAGCCTCTGGGTTATGTATCTGTCCCTCCAGCACATCTTATTTCATTATGTGTTGAGGCTGACATCTGTCACTCTCACAGCTCCAATGGCTTTGATTTCCTGTGGTGGAGCATGTCCATTACTCCTGTGTTGGACATGGCCTTGTACAACAGACATACAATGCCTCTGTGTAGTCAGTCTGTGACTGCATTCAGCTGGGGTGTCTACAGCCAGGCAGCATATGACATAAATTTCACACCCTCTTGGTGGGGTAACTATGAGGTCTTCCGAACCGCTGCAGGTGTCACGTACGGTACATCCCATATGAGTCATTGTACTAGATTATGGGTCTGATAAGGGAACAGTACAGCGGCACAGTGACCTCTGTTGATGTACATGAGAATCCTTTCATGATACGGTGTCCAATATTGACAATCTTCCTAGCCACATTGGCATTGTGAGTGTCACATGACAGATTACTGTCGACTTGTGTCCCTAGGTCCCTGATTACTCCTTGCATACATAATGGTTTACCACCTATGTGGTAATTTGTGTGTACCTTGTCTGGTATTTGGTGGGACGTTCATACTGTCCAGTGTCTTCAGGATGTCTGGGTGGAGTTCTTTTGTGTGAGAGTGTGGTCTGTCGCATGCTACAGACTGTACAGCAGTTTGGACTACACTTAGGTGCACATGGGTGGTCTCCGCTGCTTTGTGCATTGTCAGTTACCTGGCAATATGGGTGTCTGTGCTGCATATGAATACTCCCCCTCCTTTGATGTTTTGGTCCAGGTGTTGGGGCCATAACACATGATATGTGGTATAACCTAGTAGTGCTGGTGTGCTATCACTAGGCTTGCAGCAGGCTTCTGTCACTGCACAGACATCTATGTTCTCCATAATGGGAAGTGCCTCAGGGGCATGCATATTGCAGTTTACACATCTGGCATTGGTCAGCATTACCCTTATGTTTCCTACCACTTATGTTTTCTAGGGTGGTGTGTAGTCTTTTTGGCCTTGCCTACATACGGCTCTATGGAGGTGGCAAAGGCTTTATCCAGTATCCAGACGCACAGGGGTAACAGGTGCAAGCCATCCCTGGAACAGCAGCATGGCTCGTCATGCTTGACATCTCAAGCAGACAGACATTAGACCCTCTTGGACTGACAGCTGTAACTGTGCCAGCTGTTAAACATGATCATTCTGTGTTTGTACTCTGGCATCATTCTTGGTGAGGGTTGGATGCTGCACACAGCCAGTGTCATACCGGCCTGGGGTACATACTCAGAGGGATCATCCATGCCTCTTTTCATGTAGACCAGGGAGGTACATTTCAGGTCATTCACACCAGCATGGACATTGAGTGCATCATATTTCTGCTTGCTTTGGGGTGACCTGCGTACTTGTGTTATGTGGCATTCTGTGGCAGCCTACAGGCAGCTTACTCTACCCTTTCCCTTGATCAGTCTGGTGAGTGGGACAGCAGTGTGTCTGCCTATACAGACACCTATTACAACTGTATCAGGCATGTTGTTTCTCCTTCTGGCCTGTGACTGTTTGGCACACCAGCTTTGTGAACTATTCGTTGCATGTGCTATGTTTGGAAGTTGTGGTTGCTTGTGACCTGCTTTGGAGGCTTCTGTTGGTGTGGTGTGTTTGTAATTAGGGCCTCCGGGAATATTTTTCTGTGTTTATGTGTTTGGTTTACAGTTGTGGTAGGTCTATGTGGGACTGGGTTTGTGGTGTATGTGGTTACCTTCTCGTCCTGACTAGTTTTGACAGTACTGAGTTGGTGGAGCTCAACCTCTGGTTTGGATACATGCTTGCATCTTTCACATATATTTGTATTTATTGGGGGGTGTTGTGGTTGTCTGTGTACTTGGGACAGGTGTCACATTGCCTCTGGATTCACAGATTCTACTTGTTGTGGCTGGACTTAGTGGATTGTATGTGTGGACATATGTTATTGCCATACTACTGGTCAGTGATTACTTCCCTTTTTATGTTTGCTCTATCACATGGTAGCTTCCTCATTCTCTTGCATGGTTTGGTAATAGCTGCAGTCCAGCATGCCAGATGCCTGCGTGTATGGCATTGTGTGTTGTTGTTATTTGTGATTGCATACTCCAAGCATTCCTGGCTGTGTTCATGGAATGCCTGTATAACATGTTCTGCAGTGTGTCCCATATTCTGCACTTTTACAGGGCCTTTCGTGGATTCAACATCAGTATGGAGTGCTGCAACCTATGCTTTACACATGTTGTTCACTGTGGTATTCTGGCCAGGGACTGGGGTCGGGATGTGTATATCCAGTGTGATTACTCTATGGTCTGGTCTTACCAGTGAGGGATACACTTCTCATCTTGCCATCCAGTGCACATGTTGCTGATTATCACATCCAGTATGCTTATCCCTCTTGTGGGAGTGGTACGTTGTTCCTGGGCATTTTGGTTTATGGATTCTGCTAACTTTTCTCCTACTGTGTTGGTGCTAATATAATGCTCCAAGTGTATGTCTGGGTATTTTCAGTCAAGCAATATAATGTGGTTTGGGGGGCTTGATATATTCATGTATTCCAACATAGGCCAGGTGCAGTTCCTGGTATTAGGACAGTAGTCTGCAGCAGGCTATATACTGGGAGGCAGTTTTAGCCATTGGTATTTGACCATGGCTAATCCACGCTGCTTCTTGTTGTGGTACCAATATGAGGGTGTGGTTATCCTTGACATGTATTGCTAGTCACCCTCCTTTTGTAGCTTGTTCCATGTTTTGTGGCTGTACAGCACAGTATGAGGTGTGGCCTCGTAGTGTTAGGGTGCTGATGTGAGCCTTGACCCAGTTCTCTATTACAGGACTGGTATCTACATTCTCCATACTGTGTGCATTTACACTGCACACATCTTGCTGTTTAGACTTCTGGCATTGGGTAGCATTACATCTAGGTTCCTATCCCTTGTGGTACCTATGAAGGTGGGTTTGTGTTTTGAGTCTTACCTATTCAGGGCATGCTGTGGGTACTGACAGCCTTTGCCAGTATCCATGGGGCATGGAATGATAGGTGCACACCACCCCTAGCAGGTGGTGCATCATGTCATGCTCCGCATGTCTTCCCAGCCTGAAACACATTGGCTCCCCTTTGACTAACTGCATTACTTCAGCCAGTTATTGCACTTGATCATCCCATCGTCATTTTGTGGCTTCATGCTTGGTGAGGGTGGATGTTAGTCAGGGTGCTCAGGTGTGCATATAGTACATGGTGTTACATTACTTAACACATGGCATTCATGCCTCAGGTGGTGCTGCAGGGCCGCCTCTGTCGGATGCGCATATTACACTTCCCTGTACATGTTTGTGAGCAGGTCATGTAATTTTAGGCATCCATGTTATTATTTGAGTGAGTCAGAGGGGGTATCATTCCCAGGGTTCCTACTGAGCCAGTGTATGTGCTATGCATTGCCTCTTTGCCAAGGCCAGGGCATACTGGGCACACCTCCTTCTGCCTACTGGGGCAGGCTCAGGTTGTTCCTCCTCCGAGTCACGCTCTGCCTGTGATGGCCTTGGCAATGGTGGGGGGCTGTTTGACCCAGCCCTATGCTGGTCCTGCTGCAGCTGTTTTCACAAGATCATATTATGTAGCATAGCACATACCATGACAATTTGGGTACATGTAGTTGGTGTGTACTGCAAGGCTCCACCAGATGTGTCCAGACACCAGAACCGTGACTTGAGCAGCTCAAACACACGCTCTATTACATTACGTGTTTGTGTATGTGCCTCATTATGGCGTTCCTGTTCAGGTGTGTGTGCGTTTCTGATGGGTGTCATCAGCCACGGCTCCAGTGCATAACCTGCATCCCCCACTAGGTGTCCATGTGGGATGTCCCCATTGGCAAATGTCTGGTACAGCTGCGTCAAATGCCAGATGTGGGAATCGTGGTAACTCCCAGGGCAGCCAGCACACACATTCATTATTATGCCCTGGGCATCACACATGACCTGGCAGTTGATGGAGGGGAAGCCCTTGCGGTTAATGTAGGCCCTACCCCGCTCACCGGCTGGTGCTTTGATGCGTATGTGCGTGCATTCTATTGCACCCACTACCTCAGGGTATTCTGCTATTTGCTGGAAGAGACGCATATTGCTGACCAATACCTCACGGGCATTGGGGAAATATACATGATCACCGACATGTGCTGACATGGCATCCAGGAACTGGTGCAGTACCCTGGAGGCTGATGCCTGTGATATCCCCATCATATCACTACTTGGTCTCTGGAAGGTACCTGTTGCTAGTATTCTTAGGCCAACACATACCTTGGTTTCCACTGGGATGGGTTCCCCTCTGTTGGTTCTGTGTGTGAGGTGTGGCCTGCACAGCTGAACAATTTGCTGCAGGAGCTCTCTGTCCACTCTATAGCGCTCTACTATCTCCAGCTCATGTAACCCGTGGTAGGTGACCCTGGGCCTGTACACTCTTCTCTGTCTCCTCACTGTGGGTTGTCTGGCACCATATGCATTGTCACCACCCTCAGCAAGTCGCCTATGTCTCATTATGACAGCTATGGCAGCCCCTAACATGTCTGCTCTGAGTGAAGCTTTTTCAGTTTTCACTTCTATTAGCTTACTCCTGTCTTGCAGTGTCTCTTAAGAGAAACATCCTGCACTACTGTTTGCAGAGTTTTAAGTGCTGGGCTGGGCTACTATTCTGCCTGTGTAATTGCCTGCTTCTAATTGTTTTCACCTGCTAGCTTCAGCAGATATCCCTGCTAGCTTCCTATTAATTCTGTTGCTTTCTTTTTCCTTTCTGTTTCCTCAGGGGGGGAGCAACGTGCATACCAGCAGAAACATGCTCACAGTGGCTTACACGTGCGCACACGTGCTTACACGGTTCAGAATCTACTTATTCGGGTTAAAACACGCGCACACCCGTGCAAACACTGTTACACGTCTGCCAACAGCCTCCAACATGCTCAGCCTTCCCTACATGTGCGCACACCAGCGCAAACAGTGTTAAACATCTCCCAACACGCTCCCACATGCTCAGTCTGCCTTACACGCACACACACTGCCCTACTCGCGCTTCATGGCGTGCACACGTGCGCATGCACGCCCAGCAAGAAACTGTGGTGTAAGTAACAGTGTACACCTTCCATTTCTTGACTTTCCCTTTCTTATCTAGTGGCACACCTCTTTCCATGATCTGTGTCTGTCATCTGTCATGTTACACTGACCTCCAATGAACTGCATTTCTTTCTACCATTCCCCCCTGTGATGTCACCCATATTTTACTCTATTCCTCCCCCTTCTGTATCTCTTACACTACGCAGACTGTGCTCATTTGCTATGTGACTGTGAGATTCAGTATCCTAACCCTCATTTACATGAGATTGCCTACTAATGCTTAGTTACATGTCTTAGACTCAGCTTCCCCCTTTAGCAACCGCTACACGGTGGCCATGTTGTTTTTGGTCTGCTGGTCCCTGCATTGTCATTCCATGTATTGCATGAAACCCACATTTGTGGGTTTATAACCTTCTTTTTTATGTTTTTATACAGCGCATTGGGTTACCTTGCCAATGGCCACATATTTGGCCATTGGCATGCTGCCTGACACATATGCACCCTTTATTTGGAGCTGACATGGCTCCGTTGTGGAATTTGCAGAAACGTACTCAGTTGTCAACTGAGTACATTTCTGCAGCTAAAATATCTCTTACACAGACTGGTTTCTGCTTCGTGGATCGCTAATATACCTCATTTGCATACCTTTCAGCTGCAAGTGAGGCATTTAGCATGTCCACGCCCAGTCCGTGTAAGAAACGATTTAGCTGGTCTCTTACATGGAGTTTGGGGCTGTTCCTGGATCGCGAGGCTTGCATGGAGTGTTACACATCTCTTACACTCCGTGCAAGCCTTCGTGAATCCTACCCATTGTTATTACTCCTAATATGCATAAGGACTTTGTTATGTACTTCAACAAGCAGGCCCCTCATATGGCTATAACTAAAATTAGTTTTGAAAGTGTCTAAATAGCTATTCTTGCTTTTCCAACTATTCACTATATCATTTTATTCAGCTGCTGAAATGGGCAGATTCATAGAGCACAGATATTTGTGAGTCACTATACAGGGCTGGATTTAATAAAGCCTATACAACCCACTAACACCATGTGCATGTCATGGTACAACATGCACATGGTAGCACAGCATTCTGTATTCAGTAAGTGTCTCAAAATGGTGAGTAGAGCAGCACAAACTCGGTAAACATCGTGGCATGATAATTACAACATAAGCAGATGAGTTGTATGCTAATAAACCAATCCAAGATGGTGGAGCTATTCAACAAGCTGTAAAGTAATTGTGTAGCCTTAGTACAGTTTTTTTCTGCAAATTCCAAAACCTATTTAAATACAGCCATGGAAACTAGTCTACATGGAAAGAATGTTAGGGGCTGCTGTTGCTCTTATTCATGTGCATGTGCAGCAGGCCCATGCCTATGTTGATTTTGCTGCTAATAGACCTTGCCCAAGAAGGAGAGGGGTGTTTGGACCCCATTTAGCATTTCATATGATGTGGAAATTGCAGAGCACTAGAGGGTGGATTGAGGCACACTACAGGAACCAATAGCAGTGGAGACTAAAATATGTGTAGCACTTGGAATATTAGCTACAGTAATCTTCCAGATACCAACAGGGAAAGGCTGGGGGTGTCTACAGGCATCAGCAGCTAGGTTCTACATCAATTTCTGAATGCTACGCTACAACCTGTCAGTTACTATGTACATTTTCCCCATACACCTGAGGACAGAGCTACAACTATGCAGGAAGTTTGGGGTGTCATAGACTGCATGCACATTGAAATCAAAGCAGCACCCAGGGAACAGTGAAGGGTGTACATAAACAGAAAAGGTTTCCATTCTATTGACTGCCAACTCATGTGTAGTGCTAAGAAAATCATCCTGAATGTGTGTGCTGGCAACCCTAGGCATGACTCACACATCTGGAAAAACTCCCAACTATATCAGATGTTTTCTAGATAGGTTACTTATTTAAGGATGCAGGGTATGCACTGGAACTGTGGCTGATGATGCCCATCAGAAATGCACACACACCAGCTGAAGAAAGCTATAAGGAGGCATATGCTCAAACATGAAATATCACAGAGCATGTGTTTGGGGTGCCTAGATGCATCTGGGGTATCTCTGCAGTACAATGTCTGTACATTTGCTGAAATTTTCACTGTCTGTGCCATGCTTCACAATATTATTCTGGGAAAACAGCTTTAGCAGGAACACCAAGGGAAAGGGCACACATCCCATCACCAATGGCAAGGTCACCACCGTCACATGCAGGTGAGGAGTCAGAGGGGGAATCACCAGATGCTGTGGGTGTAGGCAAACATAGGCATGTACAATATGGCCTCTCACTAGCCAAGAAGAAATGGATAGCACACATGACCTATTGGGCTAAAACCTTCATTCGACAGGAATATTTATTTACTTTATTTTAACATGTGTTTCCAGGAAAGTCCAACTTTGAACAAAGCCAGTTTTCAGACAAGACCTGAGGAGAAATGCTCCAGACACATGTCTTTATGACGTAGGAGGAAACCCACATAAATGCAGGGAGGACATGCAGACTCCACACAGAAGGTAACCCAGCCAGGAATAGAACCAGAAAACCTCTTGTTGGGAGGTGGCAATGCTACCGTTGTACCACTGTGCCATCAAGTATTGATACCAGACAATGCTCAAACCCTTATTGCCCATGCAATGGTTGTGTACTGCTAGAATCACACAGACTCAGCCTCAAATTAAAAGTCTTGCAACTGCCGGACTTCCAAGGTAAGTGCTGAACCTGGAATAGGAAAATAAATATCTAGGAACAGAAATGAATGACAGATGCTTGCAAACTGTTACTTGATAATGTAATGAAGTAGAAGTGGGTGATTTTTACAGCAATGATATCAATATGTGACAGCACTGACTTATGTCAATACATGTGTTCTCTACCAACTAATAGGCTGCAGACATCAAAGATTCACATCAGGAAAATCCAGGGTATCAAGCACCTGTCCTATACTGATAGGCTAAAGCCCTGTCTCTCTACTCAGTCTCATACAGAGTGCTCAGAGGTGACCTGTGTCTGGCATACAAGGCCATCTCAGACCCAGCCTTGATGGTGTTGCTGCATATCTGTAAGTCAAACTCCACTTGCGCAGACAACACGCAAGGCCTCAACCTTTTCGGTGACATTAATAAAACTTGTTGGCAGGATAGATTTCTGTCCCAAAGACTCCCCCATATATGGAATAGACTCCCTCTCCATGTAAAGCATAGCACCTCTCTAGCCCTCTTTGAGAAGAACCTGAATGACTGGATGGGAAACAGAAAATACACCCCTCAGATGCCACCTGTATTTCTGGTGGACAGGGAAAACAGGTGCTGACTTTGTGGGAACATGGGAAGAATTCTTGGCTACGCTTATAAGGGCGTCCGGGCCGATAGCCTGGTATCATCCTATGAACACTTTCATATCTCTCAAATGTACAAGTTTTCAAAGAATGTTCAGAGTTTGGCCTCATAGTTTTGTACTGTCAAATCAATCAAGATGGAAGTTAGAAAATGATGACAAGCATCTCATTTTCAGAATTCATATCCCTCAGAAAATTGATGGTAACGCAAAACCTGTGATTATATCAACTTCCTAAGTTTGTAACACCAAAATATTTCAAACTTTTCCCTATATTTGGGCCTATCTCCTACTTTTATTTATGGCTTTATCCACCTTTGTTTGTCTAAGTGTTTGAGAGGTATGCACACATTACAAAAACAGTAAGAAAGCAGTACAATTTGCAAAAGAGCATCACAGATACATATATAATAAGCACTAAGTCAGCTACACACTCTGAGTATCAGATAAAAGATTTATGTATCCCTGATCCAAAAGATAAAAAATCAAGGATATGGCAAAGTTACCATAATTTGCACAGGGTGTTGTTTGGGGGGAAGGCAGGAGGGCAAGAATGACACAAAAGGTAGTAAGAGCATAAGAGTAAGAAAGACAGACATTTAAACATTTGGATAAAGTATGAAATGGCCACTGAGACAGAATGAGCTGTAAGACTCATGAATGACCCATGTAAAAGGTATCTATGTGTGTTTGTATGGGCAGTCAGGTCTGCAAGAACCCAGCTACACTCTGTGTCATCCTCCACCTGTCCAATATCTGAGGGTTCAATGGAATAGGTATGCATAGACTCACTGGTTGTATCTGATGGAAATATATGGGATGGTTGAATGTCAACCTCAGTGCCAGATTTAACATCTGCTCCCCAATGACTGTGCCTCTGTTTGGCCACCATCATCTTCAGAGTCTGCCAGTACTCAGATATCAGGTGGTAAGGGTCCTACATTTCCACTGTCAGGATTACCTGCGATAATAAGCAATAAACAGAGGAAATAAATTAATACCTACACAGCAATTCAATATATGCTAACAAACTAACACTAGTGTCACTATCACAGATGGTACAACAATACACACACACGCTCATGACACCCACCTCACACATATGGATCAATGCATATATTTCTGTCAAATGGTCATCAATACTCAAATAAAAATTATTGGCTTACCGTGTTTAGATAACTCCACACTTGCTAGGTTGGATGAGGAGGATGGTCTGGGAAGAAGTTAAGCAAAAGGTAAGGACATAATCATCACAATTTCAATAACACAGGGGGACCAATTGTTTGCCTTTATATGTCCATTAACAATACTTTTAACTGAAAATTGGCCGACACATCCACCCATAGCCCATGTGTAATGAACAAAGATGTGTTGTTAACTGCATCAATTTATCAATAGGTTCAACCCCAAAAAAATATGAAATAAAAACAACAATGAACTATCACTTTTAAAATATTTTACTATGCAATAAAATGTTATAAACTGACATATGAAAGCTTACCTAGAATCTCAACCTGGAAGATACCAGTCTTCCCAGAAACATCAGCACCAATCACATGCTGTTGTGCACGTTCCACTAAGCTCTCTGGATCTCTGACAGTGGACAGAAACTCTTCATTTGGTGTCAGTGGTTATGCTGTAGCAGCCTACCTCCATATTTGGTATCCATGGGCACTGCAGCTGCTCTCCTCCAGGCTGATGAAATCATATAAGTGGTCCTATGATACACCTGATCATAATTCCTGCTGTGCCCCCCCCATGCCATTGGTGTCATTCAATATCTGATTCCAAATCTGCATTGTGTCAGATATATCCTCACATCCTCTTTCAAGCAGATAGTCACCATGTTGCCTTACTTGGACAATTACATACTTTTCAGAGTCACTGAAAGGGGGTTTGCAGGGATTAGGATGCTTGGGTGCCACAATCTTTGATTACCTAAACAGAAAAGAATGATACAACACATAAATATTGCATAAATAAAGACCTGCTTATAAATACATGTATTATTTTTAAATATTCCCCACTAGAGAAACATAAAACTTCAGGTATAAAATATAAAAGGTTATGTGGTTGTAACACATCACAGTCACTCACAAACCAAGGTTTGATCCAAAACAAGGAGTAACAAGAGCAAACCTCTTTAAAATGTTTTTTGTTGTGGCAACACACACATGGAACTTGAATCCCCCACCCACAAAACAACAGGCAAGTGACAGTTTACCTAGCAAGGAATAACATATTCATCAATTGTTATAAGTGCTTTCCAAAAAATTCTCTCAAAATGTGTACATATTTACAACAGAAAAGTCATTTTTATATGATTGCCAGTCCCCTGACCCTGTGCCCAGCACTCCTTTGGAGGTGTCTATTGGACACCTTTGAAGCCTGAAATCCTTATGTCATTGACAACAGAGGACATTTACATTTCATATAAATAACATAGAAGAGTGTAAGATAAATAGTTCTACCTATAGTACTTGTAATTAAAGTTAATAAGGCTGTGTGTATGAGAAAGTAAAATGCCCTGACAAAAATGCCTATGCCCATACCTCTCAACCTAGAAACATCAAAAATCTGGACAACGGCCCATGAAAAAGAGGTACAAATCTGTACACTGATTAACATAAAATTTGCATACACAATTATGTAACCCCACCCACTCCTGTGGAATTGTGGGATACCAACTTTTAAAGACAAACTGAAGAACAGACAACCGAAATATGATTATGAAACACAAAATAAGCAGAACAATAGTGTTTTATTTATATTAATATTTGAACTTGTGAAAAACTAAAATAGTTTTCTTTTATAAAAATAAAATAAACAGTGGCTGTGCTTCAACCTTCATTAAATAACACAAAATGTAAACCAGAACAAACTGTTTTATTTATATTACTAACATCTGAACTTGTGTAAAATTTTGAACTTGTAGAAAACTAAAACACAACCCAATATTATTTTTATGGTTTGACTTCAGCTCCAAAACAGAAAACATAAACATAAAAAGGACTTCTTCCTCTGGCAGGATTATATGTCTGCTTATTATTTATCTGTACAATTTCAGTAATGAGGAGAAAACACTTGCTTAGTTAAACAACAATATATCTCCACAGACTAAACACTTACCATTTCACTTAAAATACCACCACTTGTGTTATCTGGTTCAGTGATGTGTAGTCACTTAGCTGGAAGTATTTGCCATGAATGGTAAATGTTATAACCAAATGGCAGGAAATAATGACCAACTTGGTTTATGGAAATAACAATTAGTTATCCCTTTCTTACCACTTCTCTTCTAATTCCCTCCACCAAAGATAAGTCATTGTTTTTGTATTCCTTATGTAACTGTCACCTTTCCGTACATTGTACATCTTTTGTCATGATAAACTCCATTATACCTAACCTGTTTATCTCTATCCACTTTCTAGAATGTTTACACTCTTTTTACATGCAAAGCTGCATTATGTATTGTGATTCTTGCTCAAAGCATTTTATGCAGAATGTATTGATAAAAAAAATGTGCAGCATTGTCCTCCTTTAGATATTTATCCCTGCATGTAGAGCATTAACTGATTAAATGCATGTAGCCATCCAGCATGTGATGATAACCTTCCTTCCGAATGTAGGTAGCCAGCTTTGATGGCATACAGGGATAAGGTCCTGACTATGACAAAGGTAACATAGGTTCTACAGCAACTCATGTGTCTGCTGCAGCTTGTGTGAGAGGATGGGTATGCAAATCTTGGTGGGGGGGGGGGGGTAGTAGATTGAGATCATGTAATACCACAACCCATCAAAAAGGGATGGTAATGTAAAGGGCCAGTCTTAGGGTGTATCCTCAGATTAGAGGTGTAGCTGGCCCTTCTGGCACCTATGGTCATTCCCCCGTTGAGGTCCAAAAAAAATAAAGTCTAAATGCATTATAACCATGATCTCAATCACATGAGTGCTAAAATGCTTCTTCAAATACATTATCAGCATTCAGAAATGAAATGCTGGTAATGAAGACTATACCAATATCTTGTGTCCAGAGTGGGTGTCTCCCTTCACCCCATTCAAGCTACACCCCTGTCTTAGTTCATCAAGTCATAAATATGATAGCCCTCCATCATGGGTGCAAAAAAATGTGCACTCACATGGGGAAGGCACAGTGACCACTGTAGTGATACAAGTGAAATACTTTTCACACAAGGGAGGGTTTAGGGCCACATCTGTAATGTTCTCTTTGCTGAGGATGCTAGTGAGAGCACAAAGCCTGGCAATGGTCCCTCAGGATGGTTCTTGCCTCTATGCTACAGATGTCCAGGAAAGGGGAACAAAAGGGCTCTGTTCTTATAGGGGAGGCTTGATGGTCAACATGCACACAAGAAAAAATGATACAGTGTGAATAAAACAAAGCAGATGGCCCAAAATCTTCCTAGCTTGTCACAAACATGCTGTAACTCAGCTGTGGAAAGAAGTCACATTACATCTGCCCTCTTCAACTGCCCAGCAGTTGATGTTTTACCACATGTTGTAAATTACTAAAAAAGCCACTGACTCATAAGTACTTAGCTATATTGCCAGTTATAATTATTCGCAAATGCAAAGATGAATTCATGTCATACCATGGGCAAATATAACAGTTTACAGTTACAGTCTTTTCTTGTAAAGAAGCCAACAAAAATAGAGCTACCACTGCTTTGTTTCCATTTTTCTCAAAGCTCCTGACTTTCCTATCCAACTCCAAAAAGTTCCACAGTTAAAAGCTCACCCCATACCTCTCAGTGTCTTAGCACAACAAAATCTGCACAAAGCCTGACAAAATGTGAAGGACAAAGGCCCAAAAATAGGGATACAGTTTAAATACCGCTTTTATAAACTTAGAAAGTTTCTAGAATAACAGGATTTGTATTGGCATGTATTTTTCTAAATGATATGAAGTCTGTAACTGAAATTTATGTCATCATTTAGTAACTTCAGGTCTCAGCTCATCCCAGTGATTTTCCAGGTAATCACAAATGTTATGATTAGCAGATCAAAAATATGACGCAAAAATCTGGACTTTCTGCCAAAATCTGTATAGTTGGGAGGTATGGTTCACCCACAGAAGTTAGACTAGTTTGCTAAACTGAAACAACAAACAATAAAGTGGAACAATGGATTAGTAAACCCTCTCTCTAACTCATGCACGATCTGAATGTTCACTTCTTGTGCCTTTGCTTTTCAGAATAGTTGTATAATGATACAAATGATTTATACAATACCATTCTGTGCCAGTTACACTAATGACTTTGCACTTCTCTTCTTGGCGTCATCAAGTCTTTCAGCCCAAAGCAAGTTCTAAAATACATTTCACTCTCTGCAGTGTCTGCGGGCATTGCTAACATCATATTCACACTAAATGCCAAGAAATCAAAAGTAATGCTCTTTATTTCCCATGCCAGCTTAAATCAACATCTTAAACATTTAGCCATAACTAATAAGGCAGGGAATATGCTGAGAGAAGGATTTAAAATGTTGACAACCTTATCCAAAATAACATCATAAAAACATAAATGTTTTAAGACAGCTCTAAACACAAATGTCCAAGAACTGAGAAAATTTAATTGTAATATTTCCTAAACTTGAATGTCAGTCGGGACCGCAGATACAGTACGTGGGTTCAAACATTAAACGAAAGAAACTATTCACACTAAAACACAACAATCAACACGCGTACCAAAACCTGACAGCTGTTAATTAGTTACCTTGTGCATTAGCAGCATGTGAGAAAAGGCAACGGTGTCTACCAAATATCCGACTCAACGTGACATAACATAAAAGAAAACTGACATACGTCCAAGGAGAGCCTCACAACCACGTACAGTAACGTATAAAATAATCTAATGTAAGAGAGGGACACAACAGTCTTAAATCCCGATTATGAACTGCAAACATCCTGATACACTTACAAAGGACCTTGATGCAGGGATTTCAACAGAGAAAACTAATTATGCCCCATGCATATGCTACAATACAGCAACTCAAACGTTAAAGCACAGCTCTTCCAATCTCATTCTGCCTTTCATTCAACACATTATTACCTGGTACAGATGCGCCCTGAAAAGGAGCAACAGCAGACCATTCAATCCTGCAATAGGCACAGGCTCGCATCGCTGGCCCCTTTGCTGCTGCTGCCTGCCATAAAATCCATGGGCTCGCATTCCCACCGTTAAAACCGCCAGCCAGAAATGATGATGTGAGCTCCGTGAGCTCAATTCCAACTGGCTGGTAGCCTGATGGTGCTTACGTCATCACGCACATGATGACGTCAGCTCCAACAGCGCAAAATTCTAAAAAAAGAAAAGAAAAATCGGAAATGAAGGGGTGCCAATCGGGAATCGTGGCACCCCTTCATTTGGACCCCAAAACTCGGAAAAAAACGAGTAATTCGGAACGGTTGAGAGGTCTGCCTATGCCAACAGTGAACTTTGAAGAAGTACCTACACATAAAAGTTCCATTTTCGATTAAATATATATATATATATATATATATATATATATATATATATATATAATCTAAATTAATAGCAATCTTCTTCTGTGCTGTCCACATACACAGCTTCCCTTGTGTTCAGGTTCCCTAACTACATATCTACCTTTTTATAGTGTAGATTCAGACCTGTGAGCATGATGAAGATGTAGATGAGGTATGTACTTATTACAATTGCTGAATCCCAAACTTTTGCCTCTGTATAGCAAGTGTAAACATAGTGCAAGCACTACATCAGTGTTTGTTGCTAATGGATTTCAACTGTGAATAACTGCTGGTAGGGAGAAGTAAAACACAACAGCAATTCAGACACTTACAAAGTATAGAAGTAACTGTATCAAGGTTTTAAATGGGTGAAAGCAACACACATTTCTCAGTTTTTGTTCACTAATAGCCAAACTCCCCTGACTTTTTTGAAAACTACATATTATTGTCATGAAATATTCTCATACATTTTAAGGACAATGATACAAAATGCCCTACAGACTGCATGACTGAGATTACAGAACAGATAAGAGAAGAAAGAACACAATATAAAAAGAAAAAGCTGCATTGTTGCAAACAGTATTCATAAATGTTTGTGTGATCAGTCATTGCACTAAATGCATAATTAACACATATACCAACAACTGATAGTGTACAAGTGTTATATGCCTTGTTAATACTGTGGATGAAATGGGACTTTCTTGTATATACAATGATTTGCATTCCTGCTGCAAAGTTGTTTCTGTAGCAAAGAGAAATAAGGCACCCTTATTGTGTTTTGTAGATTCATTAGACTAACAGCTCAAATCCAGAGTTCTGTAAAAAAACTGATACGTGTGCTAAAATGTATTTTTTCATGCTGTTTGTTCTTTTTTTCATAATATTAATATTTGCACTGCGTGGCTTAGTGCAAACATGGTGAAATGAATAAATAAATTAAATTTTGTGTAACTTACTTCTATGATAAAGACTGCATAAATTACGCCTCTGAATCAATTGTGTGTGTGTTTAGCACATATGGTAAACATGATGAACAATGCAGTATATACTATCTGTAGATCATGGGTGAAGTTCCACATTTATCTTTTAAGGAAGAAACCTATGAAACACTTCTTAGAAGAAATGTATATGGTGAGCTTTGCCTGTCACATTTGTGCATCACTTACCTTCATGCAAACATGGTCTAATATCCCAGACAAGAAGCAGACATTGTCAATTTCAAAAAGGATACATTGCTGCCTCTTTTGCTTTCCACTGTTACCTTTTTTGCTTTCTATCATACAGACCCACTAAGCAGTGTTGCACAATGGGCAGCAACACTTGCAGGTCCAGAATACCTGCAGACAGGAAGCAAACAGTAGTTAATTTCAGAATGAATACATTGTTGCATCTTTTTCTTACTATCGCACAAACCAGTTAAGGGCTGTTGCATAACAGTCAGCAAGGTCCCATAACACCTGCAGGTCCAGAACACCTGTAGACAAGAAGCAGACAGCAGACAATTTCAAAAGAAATACATTGTATCATGTGGTTTGCCAACTACAAATAAGCTAAGTGGCATTGTGCAATGGTCAGCACACATACATATTTATGAATGTGAAAATATATAGCTGTTGCCTAGTTATTCCTCTGGCAATAGTTGTAAGTTAAGGGTTATAGTACAGGTGACCCTGAGTTCGAATCTAGCTGAGACCAAACATTTCTTACTGATGTTCAACTTTACTTTATATAAACAAGAACAGTAGAAAAATACACATAGGAAGGCATACACAATATATCAGAGATATAATACATGTGTAACTGTGATTATCAGTAAATTATCGTTCTACAATTAAATTTTATGTCACACATCTTCATAGTTAAACACTCAACTGTTTAATGTATGTGTATAACTGATGAGCAGGTCTAACAAACAAGGTCTCAGTTGCAATGAGAACCTTGCACATTAATAACTGTAAAAAATATACTCGCAGACCAACCTTCCCTGTGACAACTGGTGCAACTTAATGTTCACAATACAGGTGAGCCAGGGCTCTAATCTAGCATACTCCCAATTGTATTAATGCTTATCCACTTGGTTTTAAAAATATAAAACAATGTAAACAAAAACAAAAAAATAATTATACATAATATGTTTGTATAACTCTGGAGCTCATATGAATTATATGTGTGACTGAAGGTATGCTGACAATTATGGTTTTGTAATTATAATTGTTTTTTTCTGGCCTTGAATGGACTTCAGACTTCAATAATACTCATATAAACCAGGGCCTTGTCAGGTCATACACATACGTGGTTAACCCCTCACTCCTCTGTCAGGTGTATTTATATATATATATATATATATATATATATATATATATATATATATATATAAATAAAATTAATGAGAACAAATGACAAGCCAAATTCTTCTTTGGTTAGGATAAAAAAAATCACCGTTGCAGAAAAATATATTTTCTCAGGGATTCAGTAATGCCTACACTAAGTTTACACTAAGTGTACACCATTCAGAGTGAACAGACAACAAAGACATGACTCACACCTTCTTCTTCCTAATTTTATTTTTCTACTGATATTCTTACAGCTTTAAATATTGACAGGGATTCATAAAGGTTACCAAAAATGTAGACTACATTTACACTTAGTGTAATCTTTCTGAGTGACTAGAAAGCACAAAAAAATGTGATAAGAATGTTCTTGAATGCATACCATGTACATTTAATGTACAATTAGTGCAGACTTTATTGAATCTGGACCTTTGTCTATTTTGCATAGGTTTCAATCTCACATTGTACAATTTAATTTTATCAGTATGTAAAGCCACTAAAAAATATGTCAAGTCATAAAATATATGCCGCATATGCAGTAGATATAAAAAGTTTACACACCCCTGTTAAAATGCTGTTTTTTTATAATATAATAAAATGAAACCTCAGTAAATCATTTCAAAACTTTTCCCACCTTTAATATGACATATAACCTGCACAATTCAATTGAAAAACAAATAAATCTGTTTGGGGAAAAATATAAAAAATAAAAATGTACAATACACTGGTTGCATAAGTGTGCACACTCTTAAACTAATACTTTGTTGAAGCACCTTTTGATTTAATTACAGCATTCAGTCTTCTTGGGTACACACTTGCCATCAATTAAAGAGACTCTGATTAACCCCAAATAAAGTTCAGCTGCCCTAGTAGGATTTTCTTGACATTTACTCAGTTGCCTGCTACAGCAAAAGCCATGGTTCACAAAGAGCTTACAAAGCATCAAAGGGATCTCATTGTTAAAAGGAATCAGTCAGAAGAAGGGTACAAAAATATTTCCACAGCATTGGATACACCATGGAACACAGTGAAGACAGTCATCAGAAAGTGGAGAAAATATGGGACAACAATGATGTTGCAAAGAATTGGACGTCCCTCCAAAATTGATGAAAACACAACATGAATACTGGTCAGGGAGGCTGCCAAGAGACCTACAGGAACACTGAAAGAGCTGCAGGAATATCTGGCAAGTACTGGTTGTGTGCTACATGTGAAAACAATCTCCTTTATTCTCCATATGTCTGAACTATGTGGTAGGGTTGCAAGACAGAAGCCTTTTCTACACAGAAAAACATCCAGGCCAAGCTAAAATTTGCAAAACAATACATCAAGACTTCAAAAAGCATGTGGGAAAATGAGTTATGGTCTGATGAGGCCAAGATTGAACTTTTTGACCACAATTCCAAAAAGTATATTTGGCGCAAAAACAACACTTCACATCACCAAAAGAACACCATCCCCATGGTGAAGCATGGTAGTGGCAGTATCATGCTTTGGGGTTGCTTTTCTTCAGCTGGAACTGGGGTTTAGTCAAGGAGGATGGGAATTATGAACAGTTACAAATGCCAGTCACTTTTGGCCCAAAACCTTCACGTGTCTGCTAGAAACATGAAGATGAAGAGGAATTTCACCTTTCAATATGACAATGATCCCAAACATACATCCAAATCAACAAAATAATAGCTTCACCAGAAGAAAATTAAAGTTTTGGAATGGCCCAGCCAGATCCCAGACCTAAATCCAATAGAAAATCTGTGGGGTGACCTGTAGAGGGCTGTGCACAAGAGATGCCCCCACCATCTGACAGATTTGGAGTGTTTTTGCAAGAAAGAGTGAGCAAATACTGCCACGTCAAGATGTGCCATGCTGATAGACTCCTACCTTAGAAGACAATGCTGTAATTAAATCAAAAGGTGCTTCAACAAAGTATTAGTTTAAGGGTGTGCACACACAACA
The DNA here is from genome assembly GCF_019279795.1 of Protopterus annectens. Classification (NCBI taxonomy): domain Eukaryota; kingdom Metazoa; phylum Chordata; order Ceratodontiformes; family Protopteridae; genus Protopterus; species Protopterus annectens. The sequence goes on from NC_056739.1 coordinate 1,910,319,880, forward strand.
AAGTATTAGTTTAAGGGTGTGCACACTTATGCAACCAGCATATTGTATGTTTTTTATTTTTTATATTTTCCCCCTAACAGATTTGTTTGTTTTTCAGTTGAATTGTACAGGTTATAGGTCACATTAAAAGTGGGTAAAGTTTTGAAATGATTTATTGTGCTCTCATTTTTTATATCATAAAAACCTGGCATTTTAACAGGGGTGTGTACACTTTTTATATCCACTGTATATCTGCAAAGATAAATCAAATAGTTACAGCAGCAACCAACCCATAAACTAAAGCCATCTGTCAGATTAACCTTACTATTTCAAAAACAAATTTCTTCTCTTTTAACACTGTTGCTCTCTGCTTAACATCTCACAAACTCATTTGCCTTAGTTGTTTAGGTTTGCAAACTAGCATTAAACATGATAACACAAAGTGGCACTAAAAGACTCTTAACTATTGCTGTTTGACCTTAACTGACATTTCTGGCATGAGAAGGGAAAGTGCATAATTTAAGGCTTTAAGGTGGGGTGTGGAGGGCTCCAGAATCTTTACTGGACTCCTTGCACAGCACCACAGCTGAAGATTGCTGCAGGGGGACTATATCAGGTCTTAATATAAATCTGAGGCTTGGAATAGTTTGACCAAGGCTGTATGCACTGCAACTGGAGTTCCACACACTGGAGAGCAATGCAGACACCACTATAATAACCTCAAAGGGCACAAGCAGGATACATGCAACCAGTGGCTGAATTAGTTTAGGACTGCTGACATTTCACACTTGTGTAAATATACAGAATATGATCATTTAAATTCAACAGAAAGCTGGATATAGGCAAGACTAGTATGCATAATGCTCTTCTCTTTTACTCTGCTTTTTATTCTACAGCTGGTCAGGAAATTGCAGCAAATAGGGAAGTCCATGTTGATCGTTAAAAAGACTTAGGGAAACAAAGAGTATTATGCAGCACAACATAAGTATCATTTTATTTAAAGGATTGCTCTTCTATACAGTGGTAGTAAATTAAATATGCATATCTTAACTGTAAAATCAAGCATGAATGCTTCAGTATGCAGCTCAAGCCAACTGTAGTAGTAAATTGCAATACTGCATTCAGATGTTGTGGGCTTCAATCCCACAGGTAACAAATACATCACTAAATTATTTAAAAAGATGACATAATAATTTCAAAAAAATTGGCATACTCACCATGCTGTTTAATTAATCTGTATTATTTGATATTACATATGTGCAATATATACATACTGTAAGGATTACTTGAGCAATCATCAGTTATAGCTTGTAGTGATTAAAAATTATATTTAATGTAAAAGTAGAAACAAATTATTTACATTGTACTAATTTATTGTATGTCACATATGATGTTACTAATTATCTTTTTTTGTCTCTTACCCCAACCCTTATCTCTCTTTCCTTTTTATATGCATGCTACAGAGTTTTCATGTCATCAATTTCTGACAGCTCATAAAATTATTTACAGCCCAGGAAGGTAGGCCAACCAGTGTGGATCAGCCTGCCCCCACTCCAACTGCTACTGCACCATTGCCTACCACATCTAGAACCCAACTTGGCAGTACTGTGTCTACAGCCCATGCACTACCAATGCCCTCCACATCAGGTAGAATTACCATGACAGCTGGTGCAGTGGTACCCTCTGGGAATATTGGCAGAGTTAAGGATTTTCTCACCCACTAGGAGATGTCAGGCATGGGACAAGAGTTCATTCAAATCAGCATTGGTGCACACCTCAGATGGATGGAGACGATGCTCACCAGAATGCTGGGCAAACAAGAATATCAAGCACTCCAACATCAAGCTGAGGAGGGGGACCATGATGACAGTTCTGAGGGTGAGGACTAGATTCTCACTGCCCCCATGTTTGATGGGCATGGGCTTCCAATGTCCTCTCCCCATCCCGGATCATGTTGTCCCCCCAACCTGTTGTGTCCCTCACCATCCCTTTCTCTTGTCTTGTTTGTCCTGTTTGTCTGCAGCTGCTTCCTCACTTATCCTACTTACCTGCATCCCTTATCAAACATTCCTCTCTTACTGAAATAAAAACTCATAAATGGGCATCTGCCCCCCCCCCAAAAAAAAGTATTGTCTCACACATAGGTTTCCACTTCGCACATGTCTTCTCAACACACTTGATTCAGTCCAATTGGCTATACAACATGACTGCATTGTTGTCACTCATCTTTGTTGAGATGACAGTCCAAATTCAGCTAATATTCTATAAATATTCATTTTACACTATTGAAGAAGTTGATAGCTATGGCACTTTCCTCCCTCCCTCCCTCCTGCACATTTCTCTATTGCTTTCCATTTGTTCTTCCCCCACTTTCCCCCATTTCACCACTTTCCTATTTATCCCATTTTCACACCTTTAATCTGTTAAAAAATAGAATCACACACCACAAACATAAATAAGAAATCCCCAGTGAAGCCTTTTACTTTTTTGTCCTCTGTATTTGCGCAGAGTTTGGTATCACATACCAAAGCAAAGTGATACTGAATGGCTGTTCATGTCTAGTGGCATGTGTAGAATGCTGCTTAAACCAACTGCGCTAAGTAAACACACAGTCAAAGCAGAATAAAGGCACTTATATTGAAAATTTCATTTAAATTACTATTTTATTTAGTCTGATGACTCTATCAATATATAACTCTTTACATGTATTGCTGACATAAATCACTTGAGTACTGTTTGTTTTTATACAGTGCTTCACTGTAGTTATTCCCTCTTACATTTCAGCTAATCATCATATGTAATTATTTAATTACATCATGAATATATATTTAAAATATTAGAGCTGGATTCGATCCCTGTATCACCTGGGCTCAAAATAAGAACTCAGTTCTTTTACACCTGCTGCCACAGACTTACCTAGGCAGTAGGTGCATTTCCTTTACTCAGTACTGTCCAAACTGCTGACTGATGCACTTCTCTGTTTAGCATGTTTGTGCACAGGAAAGCAAACTGATATAACTCATAATTTTATCAATGAAGCAGAGGCCTGATTTTGCACATTGCTTAACTATTCACAAATGGGGAAAGCAGTATAAATACTTTTTTAAGGTTATACAATTTATGACACATCATTTCTGATATGAATTAGTTATAAACACCATAGTACCTGTTAGCTGTGTCTGCCATAGCCACTATGGGTAAGTGCTTGGTCATGTTCAAGTAGGAGTCCTCAAATGTGTATCTCACATGTGCAAATGCTTTGCCATCAATTGGGCAGACCAGCTGCTTGGTGGTGTGCTATGGAAAGTGCTTATTAGCATGTGTTATGTTTGCTTCATACTTAGTCTTCATCCCATTAAAGTCCATGCAAAACACAACCAAAGGGAAGGCACTTTTTAATAACTGAACACAAATTTATGCTGCAGCCATGTGTTACCCGCACCCATGCATTTGAAACCTGGTATCTTGGTACTTGTTCCCAAATATCAACTACTCTAAAGAAATAAATACTAAAATGCTTTGTTACATATGATGTGCATCTTTATACTAAAAATACATATGCAGGTTGTTGAATACTTGTACTAATGTGGACAACAATTATTCAAAAATATGAACACAAAAATATGATCCCAAAAAATGTGTATGTGACAGTTTAAGTGTTTAATGTACACAATATACTGGGTAAAAGCAGAAAATGTCTCATTTCTGCTACATCCATTCCTGACAGATATTTGCATATAATTTGTAAAGCTGTCTCTTAAAGTATACCTGCACATTAGAAGCACAATGTGAAATACTACATCCACACTTTGCATACCAATCTCATAACAGGATATGTCAACCAAATTGTATAACGATGATGGCATCATTTGTGTTTTGCAGATGGGAACAAATTAAATACATCTGGAATAGATTAGCAGATCAGCCACATTATGTCTGTGTCTCTATGTATGTGTAAGTGTGTATGTATAGTCAGAGGAACATCAGTCTGTATCTTATTATCATCAATTTGGTAGCATGCAGAACTTTACTATCTTGACAGTTGTACATTGCTACCCATCCATTTCATACAGGCCTCCCAACATCTTCTCCCAAACATCTAATGATGATGTCATCCACTATGAATTCTCCAGTAACATTGTAAAAGTCTGACTTGTGCTGTGGTGCTTGCATTAAATACTGATTTCTCTAGCTTGTATACTTAGGCAGGGGTTGTAATCTCACTGTGGTCAACAAGGGTATGTATGTGTACTCAGATAAACATAACTGTGTTTCTTACAGTCAGAATTACAGACCCATAGAGTACAAATATTTTGAAAGCTGTACATGCCAACACATCAATTTCATTCAGGCATCCCAACATATTCTCTCCAACATCCAATGATGATGTCTTCCACTATAAATTTTGTCTTACTCAGACAAGCATAATTGTGTTTCATACAGTTAGCATTACAGTCCCATGGATTACAAATATTTTGATAGTTGCACATGCCTCCACATCCATTTCATTCAGGCCTCCCAGCATCTTCTCTGAAACATGCAGTGATGATGTCATCCACTAAAAATTGCCCAGTGGCATGCTAAAAGTCAGACTTTTGCATGGTGCTTGAATAAAATACTAAGCTGTTTCACTGGTGTACATAGTTAGGTATGGGTTATAATATCAGTGCTGTTAACTAGTGAGTGTGTGTGTTCACTTGGTTCACATGTAAGAGAGCATTTTATACAAGCATGTGAGGCACTGCTATTACCATATTTTTCTAACCAGAAATTGCTGATGTCATCAGCTGTAAAGTGTTGTCAGACACGATAAAAGCCAAATTTGTGATCTGGTACTTGCGCTAAGTGGTGTGCTTTGTAAACCCAAAGTGGTTCTATTCTCACTGCAGTTAATTGTGTGCGTCTGTGTGTTCACTTAGTTGATATTCAAGAGAACATTTTACACCAGCATGTGAGACACTGCTTTTACCATCTTTTGAATCTCACTAGACATTGCTGGTGTCATCAGCTATAATGTGTTGGACATAATACAAGACATACATGTACTGTGGAGCTTGCATTAAGTACTGTGCTTTGTATGTAGCTAGGTGGGGGTGTTATTATAACTGCAGTCAACTGTGTGCATTCAACAATCACTACGTTGACAATTTTTGAATAATGTGTGAATCGGCAGCTATGTCAGACAATCCTCCAAACATCCTGTTGTAGCATATACTCATGATGTCAACTTGTATAACATGCACTCTGACAATATTCAAGACAAAAACAAAACAAAAAAATGAGCCACGCAAACTTAGAAGCTGAATTCACTTTATAAGCATCTCGGTATTTTGCCTTTATTGCCTTGAAGGTGAAATGCTGAGATACTCATAAAGTGAATTCAGCTTCTAAGTTTGCATGACTCATTTTTTTTGTTTTTGTGTGGTGTTACTTTGGAATATTCAATACAAACCTGTGATGTGATTGTACCATTAACTGTGTTTGCAACCTACACATATAAGGATTCTAATATGACAGCATGCAACCCCACTGTCTATATAGACAAATATCACTTTGGAGACAATTTCCCACAGGGATGTGACTCAACACCCATGTCTACACTCCACCCAACATGTTCTCTTTAGCATAAAATGATATCATACTCCATAAAGAGTAACATGACCGTGTTGCAGTCAGACATATGTTGTGTTGCTATTCTTATATTGCATGGCATTCATATTCTATACCTAGAGAGATGTAATATTCAAATCAGGCCCAGTTTACTGCTGTGTGTGAGTGTGGTTGGAAGTATATTATGGTCATTGTATCATCTTTGGAATCACTCTTCATTTCACTACCACTGGGGGAAACTTTCACATAGCCCCATGCAGCTACCATCCACCTTTTCCCTCTGACCACATGACATCCTTCCAGCAGAGGGGTGAAGGATGTCCTCATGTCAAATATGCATACACACATCATGAAGCAGAGTCCTTCTGTGAGCATCTACAAGCCATATCCAGACCACCACATGTGTGATTGCTAATTCTGTCATGGTGTGGTGCACATGTCCCATATGGACAGTAGCAGTATGTAACGCAATCCAACAAATATACACATACACACAATAGTCATCCTATCTTCCATAGTACTGATATTGGAAGTTTGTTGTCAGGAGTACAATAATGGCTAGGATTTTATGTGATGTTGCCTGTTAGCTTAATAATGTCCTATGACATTATGAATAGTTGACATGTCAATGTTGCTGTCATTTACATATGCTATAGTGAGTTGTGGATGTACAGAATGGCTATAAGAGGATATTACAATTTGTGATGTGAGCTAATGCATTGATGTCCATTGCTGCTATTTCATTATATGATCTTTCTATAACAGCTATAGTAATATGCCCCCTGTTGACATGGTATGATACACTTGTATGTATATTGCTGGTGTATTAGGTCATATGTTGTTGTAGTAGAGCAGATCAACCATCTACACAGGTCACATTCTACCATCATAGGGAAACTTGCAGTATGGCACAGGTGTGCATTTGTCTACATATCATCATTAAATGTTCTGTAACAGACAGTACAAATTCATATTGACTACATAGTCGCATAAGTCTTGTTTCATACACATTTTGTTATGCTGTGATATACACAACAATATATCACACAATTTGATTTAATTGCAACCTTGTGGAATTCATTGTATGCACAGTTGTGCCGCTATTCCCAAGGATAATTGAGGTGGTCAGCAGTACCATTGTGTGATTATTAGCATTTGTGTCAGGAAATGCTCTGCATGAGCCACAGACAACTGATTTGTAATCTGTCCTTATATGGCATCAAGCCACTCAAATGCAGCTTTGTCATGAAGCACATATATAGGCATATGTCATACAACTGATGTAAGTATGTGACACTGGTACAGATGTATGATTGTGTGAATAGTACCAATATGTGGAATGTGATGAATGACCAGGTTGTATTTGGAGGCCTTTTTGCAAATCATTTATTACAATAAATGTGAAATGTTAAAAGTAATACAAAACTTAGCACAAATCTGTATATGGATGCCACCAGACAGACCCAACTGGAGAAAATAGACCATCTGATTGCTGACAGTTTGTCTCACACATCAACCACCTGTCGCCACTGGCCATCAGCCAAAGTGTACATGCAAACATTTCTAATTTTTTATTCTTAGGAGGGCATATCATCTGTGTGCTCTCTATGGCTAATAACGCAGACTTAATGGGCCCTGACAACATCATTATCACTGATTGGAGAACATGTATGTGTTGTTTAAATGTCTTTGTGGCATAAAGTATATGTGCATTGACTTTAGAAACAGAACACATGTGATCCAAGTTTCAAATCCAGATAACACTCACTTTGACATTTCACTCTGATGTAATTTACTTTTTAGTAGTACTGTGCATTAGTAACAATGTTCTTTAAGACAGAGTAGTCTATTTAACTTTTTAACAAGATTACTCTTCTGATTGGATGACTCTAATGCACGTGATGAGTAGGTACTTTTTAAAAAATTGTTTCAGTGTGCTGTTCTTGCTCTGATGAAGTCCTGTGACTAGAAGGATGAAAGGGTTTGACTCATTCCCCCCAGTACAATTCTTTAAGTGTATGCCTTTAACTCCCAGTGGCCTGAACCTTTAAAAAATGAAGTTGCCACCTTACAGTTCTAACAAATATTCATTGACAGGGGTCAAATATCAATACAGTTGTGTTTGCCATCAAGTACACTTCAAGATAAAATATTGTGATACCTTGTATGTAGCATGGTTTGGAATAATTAATGCAAATATGAACAAGCAATATTTGATGCCTAGATGTACAGTAGGAGGTAACTGCAGAAATGCCTGGAGGCGAACTCGGCTGTAATGAGTTAAGATTGGAAATTAAAAAGTTTTTTACTACTCATTTGTGTCATTTTGGTTTTGGTGATGACTTCTGTACAGTATTACTTTATTGTTTCTTTTATTTTGTGTTGGTTACTAGTTTAAGGTAACACAAAAAGCTAGCATAATTATTCTTATTTCAAGAAATGTCTCATTAATGCTTTGATAAATGTTTCTAAGTAACATATCTCATTAATGATTTAGTTATAAAACACAGTTAAATGTGAGTATAATAGTAATATCTGTTTATTTTCTGAAAATATATGGATATGTGATGCACCATGGATCTAATTATCTCTCTCTTGTCTCACCTCACCCCTTTTCTACCATTTTTTTTATTTTATTTTTTCTGGGGGGGTTTATACACCTTAAACATTTTCTGTCATCATACATTTCTTCTTACAAAAGCTGACATGCTCCTCAGAGAGGTAGACAGACCACTGTGAATTGGCCCACCATCCCTCCACAGGTTACAGCAATGACACCTGGAACTTCAGAGTCCCAAGCTGTCAATGCTGCCTCCACAACCCCTGGCCTACCTTTCTAGTCTGCATCAGGTAGCTCTGCCCTGGCACCAGTGCACTGGTACCTTCTGGGTCTGGGAGCAGTAGTAATGGAGGTAGTGATTTAGTCATGCGTCAAGAGCTGGCAGGACTGGAAGAGAGTATCGTAGAAAGGGGCCTTGGTTCCCAAATTGGTAGTGCAGAAATGGTGCTTCATCTCACTGCCAGGATAATGCCATGTCAAGGACTGACACAGGAAACTGAGACAGAAGACGATGATGACAGTTCTAAGTGTGAGCACTAGGTTCTCACTTTTCTCAGGCTTGACATCAGTGCACCTCTGATTTCCCCAATCATGGTGTCCCCCCAACCTTTTGTGTCCATCACAATCCTTGTCTGTCTTGTTTGTCCTGTATGTCTGTGCCTGCTTCCTCACCTAACCTTCCAACTTGACCCTCACATTCCTAAGCACATTCCTCAACATGCTTTATTTGAAAGCAAAAACTAAAAAAAAAAATGTGCACCTGTCCCACAAAAAATAACCCATGCATACCTCTCCACTTCACCTGTGTTCTTGACAAACATGATTTTGTACAATTTGCTGCACAACATTATTTGTTGTTGTCACCTACCCTTGGTGTAGAGACAGTCCAGATACAACAAATTCTAGCTACACTGTTACATATATGTTGTGAAGAAGTGGATTGCTGTGGTTGTCTCCCACTACTTTACTGCAAATTCCTGTATTCTTTCCCCTGTGTTCTCTCCTCTGGTTTCCCCACCCCATTTCACCACTTTCCTATCAACCCCTTTTTCACACATATAATCTGGTCAAAATAGGATCACACACAACACATATGGCCAGAAATGGCTCATACGATATTCATCACTTTTTGTCCTCATCCTTTGCATGGCATTTGGCATCACATACCAGTGCCGAGTAAAGGTGAATGCCTGCTCATGTGCTATGGCAAAACCTGCCCATTTGTTGTCATCACCCACAGTAGTCTGGTTCTCCTCAAACAAAGGCGCTTAAACATTCTGCGCTATCAGAATACAGAGTAAAGGCAGAATAAAGAAAATCACTGACAACAGTTACTCTCACAGATCTTTGACTATTTGATGTAGCCAAGTGCAACATCCTCTGTGAGTGTTGACATAAATCAGTTGTCTGAAGATTCATTTTTAACCAGAGCATCAAGAGTTCAATTCCTGATGTATGTCACATTATTTTTTCCTGTGATGCACTTGCTTCATAACACATATCTTACTTTTTATCCAGTTAAGCATTTGCCAACACAGCCATGACCATACGGAAAATTTAGTAAACCACCCTTATTTTACTCATGTCTTCATCAGGTGTTGCCTGTCCTACTACTTCTTGATCCCCAAAGCCATCAGTTACTGACACAGAGCATAACAGACACATACTGAGTACACACCATAAAGATGTGCATTAATGACCCATAACACCACTCTTTCCTTTGTGTCTGTAACCATCTCTGTCTAGACGCCTTTTCTCTCATCCCGTTGCAATTGTGATTATTCATTAGGTGATGGATGTAATTGCCCTCTTATGACATTTTCAGATTGCCTTTACTTTTCTGTAGAATAAAACATCTTCCATTGGCCTAGCAGTTTATCACTGTCATTTCAAACGTGTGATTTTTAACATATATGAAATTGGATTTCCTTGGTGGGGAGTAGAAGTTCAATTCCAGCATTAGGTGAAACTCATACTGCTTGTTTTTATAAGTGTCTTTCCTGTGAATGTGCTGCCTATGTATCTTTTTAACCCCCTTCTGTTTTATCAGTTGTAGTCCTCAGCATTTGTATGAGGTCTGGCAATGAGCAACTGTAGTATGTGATGCTAAATGGCATTTCAAGTGTTATTGCAAAATGCTGTGTGTGTTTGCCTTACACCACATTGCACACTCAATTAACTTGTGATTTTCTTTGAAATATGTCTTGTATGTAGTAGGTATAAAAGATTATTTCAGGAGCTATTACTCATGCAGTTTGGCAAGGCAACATATTTATAATACTTATTTCTATATATTATTAAAGTTATGATCATTTTTTTTTACATTTTTACAGTAATAATCACATTCTAACAATCTTTGTAAAATTATCTACATGCTGAAGTCAAACTCTGCTTCAACTCTGCTGTTTCCTTTAGGTCAGTCAGTTTACACCTTGTACCACATAGAAAGTGATGTTGACAAGGGGAATTTCTCCATTAAATACTGTCCAGAGAGCTGAAGGCTGTGCAACACCTCTAAGCCTGTTTGCTCAAAGTCAAACCAATTTAAAGTTTTTCACTTTTTTCTTCAGCAGAGAACTGTGTTTGCTCATAGCCTAACAACGCACAGAGGGGGAAAGTAAGCACAACACTTAATTTTTTATTTGAGCCTTGACCCTAACATGGAAAGGTATAATACAGCATGCACAGCATATGTATGTAACATGTTAATATAAACAGATCTGTTGTAACTGGAACTGGAATCACAACATTTTCTCTCTGATTCATATTTGTGCAAAGATTGGCAGTAAGCATCACTGAACACCACTAAACACTGGTACTTCATAGTTCCAATTCAACACATCAAAGTATAATCACACATGTGATAACACTTTGCCAACATCTGTACCAATACATTTCTCAGCATTGCACTTTAGGAAGAGATTTTGAACAAAAATAAGTATTGCTATTGGATTATATTACTTCATTACATGGAAATTGCTTAATGTACTCACATGAAATGCAATGAACTGTGTGGTTAAATGACCACTTCATTTTGGACAGTTGGGTCTGCACTGCAGCACTGACACTTACAAATGATATACAACCATATACAGTCTTGATGCACATAATTTAGCATTTTTTATCCCTCCTGCATGGGAACATTAAGCATTGCTAGGTACTCACAGTCCATATTATCCATGCCAGAGCACATGCCATTGCTAATATCAGTACCATTCATTAAGGTTTAAATAACATCATCATAACCTGATAATCCATGAACGCTTCATTGTCCATTCTGTGTTTCCCAAGTATGTGTGCCTCATCTACACAAGACAGGTGCATGTCATGCTCAGTACTGCAATAAACATTAATGATAGCATAATTCATAGGTAAATAGGCAGGTACTAGGCTATTAGCCCTAGGGCATATATAAGCCTAGCCAAAAAGGTACCCTGGCTTTCGCCACCCAAAATTATTTTCCTGTGCCCCTGTCGAGCAGAGCAACAGAAGTGATCCCTGGGGTGAATTTCCTATTTCCCATCCAATCATCAAGATTTTTCTTGAAAAGTGCTAATGAGGAGCTCTGTTTGACATAGATAGGTAGTCTGTTCCAAAGTATGGGAAGTCTCTGGGACAGGAATCTATCCCTCCAGCATGTTCTGTTTATTGTGGTGACAAGGTTTAGGTCCCTAAAGCATGTAGCTTGGAGGGATTGGGCTTTCTTTAAGTGGAGCATGTCCAACAGCTCTGGGTTTGACATAGTTTTGTATATTAGGCAGAGACCGCCTCTGAGAAGGCGATATGCGAAGGAGTAAAGCTGGAGTTTTTTGAGACGGTCTGCGTAGGGCATCTGTTTAAGGCCAGTAATCCTCTTTGTGAGGTATTTCTGTGACCTTTCCAGTTGTTGTAGATGTCTTGTGAGGTACATACCAAAAGGGGCGCTGTACTCTATAATGGGTCTAATGAGTGATGAGTAGAGGGGAACAATGACCTCTTTTTTTTCTGGATAAGAAACCTTTTGTGATGAGGTGAACCATGTAGAAGGATTTCCAGACCACTGTGGTGATTTGATTATCAAAGGAGAGACTACTGTCCGCCTGTGTCCCAAGGTCTCTTATCACACTTTCAGCGTTAAGTAGACTACCACTTATGTGGTAGTTCATGGGTACAGAGTTTTTACCAAAGGGGGATGACAATACACTTTTTGGCATTGAGCTTGAGGCTTGAGGCCATGGCTTTGACACCAGGCATCTGTCTCAGTGAGGTCCTTTTGTAGGATGTCCACATCATTAGGAGTTTTGATTATGGCTCCTAGTTTTCAGTCATCTGCAGACTTTGTTAGCCAAAGACCTTCTGTGTTAGCCTGTACTTCAGAGAAATAGATACCAAACAGGAGACGACCCAGGACTGAACCCTGTGGTACTCCACTTGTTAGTGGTCTGAAGTCGGATTTGGAGTCTGATACTTTCACAGTGTGGGTTCTGTCCATGAGCCAGTTGGCAACTCATCTTGTGACATAGGAATTTATACCTAGTTTAGTGAGCTTATCTATAATTCCAGAGTGGGGGATGATGTTGAAAGCCTTGGCAAGATCTAGATAAGCTATGTGAACCACCTTACCCTCATCTATGGCTTTGGTGACTGCTTCAAAGAAGTCAATCAGGTTTAGGAGACATGATCTGACTTTTACAAACCTGAACTGGGTAGGGTCCAGAGTTTGGAAATTACCAATGTCTTTGTTTATGAGTTCCATGATGATACGTTCCATGGCCTTGCAGACCAGGCTCGTCAGGTTAATGGGGCGGTAGTTCCCAGGGTCTGTCATTGCTCCCCATTTATGGAGTGGGATAACTGTCGTGGTGTGCCATTCAGTGGGCACAATGCCTGAGATGAGGCTATGATTGAACATGGTACTTAGTTAGGGTGCCAGTTCATTCCGTAGTTCATGTAGAATGCAGCCTGGGATATTGTCAGGTCGCATGGATGCTGTGTTCTTGGCCTTGGAGAGTGTGTTTTGTATCTGTGCAGCCATGATTACAGGAACTTTGCATTCTTCCGATATAGAGATGGGCCCTCTAGGGGGTGAGAGGGGGTAAAGTTAGCACTGAACCTATCTGCCAGGATGTTGGCAATATCAGTTGGTTATGTATATTTAGCGCCACTGTGCTGTAACTCAGAGCAGATCTGAGTGTTGCCATTGAGATTCTTGACATAGCTATAGAATGCTTTGTGGTTGTCTTTAGAGTCAGTGGCAATTTTGTTTTTGTAACTAGCTTTGAAAGATTTTATGAGGGATCTCAGCTTCTTACTGAGGTTGACCAGGGAGTTCCTCCAGTCATGGGATTTTACTCTTTTTTGCAACAATTTCTTTCTTCTGTTGTAGATCTTGTTTATGGCAGAGGACCACCAGATTGGCTTCCTTTTTTTGGAGGATAGCATCTTGGTTCTATTAGGGATAGCATGATCCATGCACTCGTGTAAGTGCTTATAAAGTGCATTTGTGTAAGATTCAGCAGTCATACCTATATTGTCCGTGTGCAAGGGTGTCATGAAGTTTGTCACTTCTGTCTTAAAAAGTGTGAAGTTGGCTTTGGAGAAGTTTTTTATGGTGATTTCCCTAACTGGAGGTGGGGGCAGGATGTGGATGTCTAGGGTGATTAGCTTGTGGTTGGATCTGACCAACGAGGAATTGACCTCTGGTGCAGAACACTAGTTGCCCATGTTGGTAATGACCAGGTCTAGGATATTGCTGCCTGGCATGGGTGTGAATAAGTTTTTTCCAAGGCATTGGAATTTATGAATTAAAGAAAACATTGAGCAAAAGAGTTGGTACATGAGTAGTTTCCCAGTTAATGGTGGGGTAGTTGAAATCGCCCATTATTAGGGTGTTGGGTTGTACCCTAATACTTTCCACTGTATCAAGAAATTAGTAGTAGGAATCCTGGGGCATGGTGGGGGGTCTGTAGCCAACTACAATTTGGATTGCGGTCTTGCCTAGAATTAGTTGCACTTGGATAATCTAGGATGCATTATGTTGTGCAACCAGCCTGGAGGTGTGGATATCCTTAATAAATATGGACACACCTCCACCTTTAGTGCCTCATTCAGGGTTAGGTAGACAAAAGGTGAGGTATGAATTATAGCACATCAGGAACTATGTATTACTGATAATACCATTTTACTTACTCCATCATATCAACAAATATGGATTTTCACAAAACCTTCATCACAATATCATCTGTGACACAGAAAGAGAAACTAATCCTATATACACTGTATTATCACAATGTAAAAGTCAGCCTTCTGTGGTGGCAATTGCATTAAGGTCTGTGTCCACTGGATAATGTAAAAAGATAGGTAAGGGGTTCAAATCTCACAGTAGTCAAACACACACACACACACACACACACACACACACATATATATATATATATATATATATATATATATATATATATATATATATATATATATATATATATATATATATATATATATATATGGCTCCCTAATATATGATTGAAACCTCATTTGACTGAGACCATAAGACTGTGCCCCCCACACCCCCCCTAACTATATATACTAACTCTAGGATCGCACTACAGTGGGGAAAAGGCCATAGTAGTGGCAGCATGTAGACTACTGTAAGATATGTGAAGGGTATATGCCCTTTTCCCCACTGTAGTGCAGTTCTGGAGTTAGTTAGGGGGCTGTAGGGGGCACAGCCCCCCCACATTGGGGGTGTGGGCAGTATAGCCCCCCCAAGTAGTTTGGTTTTATGTGATCCAGTTTACAATTTAATATGCTGAAATTCAGCATTATAGGTTTCAGTCTTATGGGTTTCCGTCAAGTGACTTTTCAGTCTTTTGAAATTTCAGTCTTACAGTTTCAGTCAAATGCAGTTCAGTCAAATGAGATGCCTATCATATGATACGGATCCATATATATATATATATATATATATATATATATATATATATGTGTGTGTGTGTGTGTGTGTGTGTGTGTGTGTATATATATATATATATATATATATATATATATATATATATATATATATAGTGTATTTCTGCTTTTCCTGGTTAGGGGTCGCCACAGTGGAACTCTGGTCCACTAATGATTGGCAGTACATTTTTACGTGCCGAGTTGCCAGCCATGATGCACAACCTTCAACAAAGGTACGCCCATTCATGCATGCTTCCCCACAGAAGACGCTTTAGCTGAGAATTGAAGAGGACAATGTCTTACTGTGAGGCGACAATGCTACCGCAGCACCACCACCGCAGTTTTTTATATATATATATATATATATATATATATATATATATATATATATATATATATAGGGGTCTACTTTAGATGATTGAACTTTCATATGTTCGACTTTCATATGGCCGAGCATTTGAAAGTTCGAACATCTAATAAAAAAAAAAAAAATTAAAACAAAACAAAAAAAAATTAACTGAATGCTTTTACCACTTTGGGGGCTGTGCCCCCCCCCCGCTATTTAAAAATACCAACTCCGAGATCGCACTGCAGTGTGGAAAATGAAAATCTTCCCATTCTGTGTTGTATGGAGATCTCCGTTAAGAACGTTCCAACTTTTAAAAGTTCAATCATATGGTCTCGACCATATGAAAGTCAAACTTTTGAAAGTTCGACCATATGAAGAGGACCCATATATATATATATATATATATATATATATATATATATATATATCTATATATATATATATATATATATATATATATATATGGATCTATGTCGTTTGCTCAAGTGAGCAATCTTCCGAATCCATAATAACCAAACACACTTTAATGAAATCGCTTTTATCGAAAAAGCTTTTTCATTAAAGTGTGTAACAAAAAAAGAATAAAACACTACATTTACATTTTATCAGGGGGGCTGTGCCCCCCACATCCCCCTACTTTAATATTCTCCCTCCAAGACCACACTACAATGGGGAAAAGGGAAATTTCCCTTACCCGCACTGTAGTACAGCCTCGGCAACAGGCATACTTACACGAAAATGCTTCTTCGGTGAAAAGCACTTTCGCGTAACTATGCCCGGCCGTTTAGGTTTCGGTCGTTTGCTCACTCGAGCAAACGTCCTAGATCCATATATATATATATATATATATATATATATATATATATATATATATATATATATACACATGTATATGCAGTTGTATAAATTTGACCTTAACTACTGCTGATCTTAATCAAGTAGTAGCCAGGAATTAATTTTACATGGCAAGTTGAGTCCACATCAGACTCAGACACGTCTCTCAACAAAATCTTCTCTGCAACACTATTCTGATGTTATGATCTGTAAAGTGCACTCTCACATTTTAAAAGTCAGACATCTGTGGTGGCACTTGTGTTAAGTAGTGTGCTTTCTAGATTGTATAGCTTGATATGTATGGGGTTCTAATCTCACAGCAATTAACTTGTGTGAGTGTATACAGTTGTGTAAATATGACCATAACTGCTGTTGACCTCAATCAAGTAGCAGGCTAGAGTTACTTTTACACTGCAGGGTGAGTCCACATCAATGTCAACATTTTTCCCAGCATCGCATTCTCTGCAACATAACTTTTATGTCATCCTCTATAAAAAGTGAAGTCTCACATTGTGAAGGTCAAGACTTCTGTGGTGGTACTTACATAAAATATTGTGTTCTCTAGACTGTGTAAATACATCAGTAGGGGCTTCTAATCTCACAACAGTCATCTTGTGTGTGTATATATAAGGTCAAGTAAATATGACCTTAACTACTGGCCTCAACAAAGTAGTAGTCCTGAGAAACTTTTACACTGCAAGGTGAGTCTGTCACTCGTCCCTCTCTAGTATAGATGACAAACAGATGGAGTAGTTTGTTTATATGCTTTATTATATATAAATATATCGGCATGGATAGCAGCATAATGAAATATAAACAAACTGATTAACAGGTAGACTACACAAACATACATGCTTACTACAAATTGTGCAGTTAGGCTTGCACATGCTCTGTATTCATGCACTTGTGCAAGCCCCAAGAAAGCTTCTAAAAGTTGGACACACATATTGATCTACATCCTTCCTCTTAAATAGATTGCCCTCAATGAAATGACATCGGAATAAGACATGCAATAATATAGACATTAGAAACAAACACAATGTTCCTGTCCAAGTTGCCGTGCATCTGTAACATGGTCTGGAAATGTGACCTGATCTAGTAATATAGTAATCAGAACTGGCTTTAGCAACAGAGACAGTCTTCGGTGAACAATTCTCATCAGGAACGTTGGGGTTATTCTCAGGAACAGGGATATTTGCTGGAATGTCCTCTGGAACTGGAACACTGGATAACTCACTCTGAGATAAAGAGTTTTTCTCACAGGTAAGGTGCTGTGGTCAGGCTCGGACACCGGCAACAAATGTTTCCGATTCTATCTAAACTCTACTCCTTTTGTTTCCACAATGTACGATCTCAGCTCTGGACAAATGCTCTTATGACTCCAATCAGATCACGACCTTTGCACATTTGCATTCTCTCTGTCTCTCCTTCATTCCTTCATGTAATGGATTGAGTGGCTTGCTGGATTTGTCAAAATATGACTTTTGACTATGCACTTTTTTCACAGATGGGCTTTCACTGATCTATTATTCTTAGCACTTGGAGCCAATAAACTATTGCTGACTGGTAATGTAGTTCTGTTTTTTCTCAACAAATGTCTCTGGGCAGGTGAACCAAGATTTTTATCACAAGTAATATTTCCGAAATTCAAAAGATTCAGGAAAGCATAACTATTGTCTCATTTCAACTTCATAATAGCTGTTTCATGTTTTGAACTCCACATTCTGCCAAACCATTTGACTGTGGGTACTCAGGACTACTTGTAACATGGATAAAGTCCCACTCTTTGGCGAATCTTTTCAATTGGTAGCTAGTAAACAATGTGCCCTTGTCAGAACTAACTTTTTGTGGACTACTGTGGACTGCAAAATGATGCTTCATCTTAGTAATGACAATACTGGACACTAGGTTAGTAAATAGGTCAATCTTGAACCAATTGGAATAAGAGTTTACTAACACCAAGTAATGTTAACCATTCTATTCAAAAATGTCAATGGCTACTCTCAACCATGGTAGTTCACGAATCTAGTTTAGCTGAAGGGGTTCCTTCTGTTGATGTGGCTTTTTACTGTTAAATACAGAACAAGATGAAACTACTCTCTCAATGTCTTGTGACATAGAAGACCAAAATACTAGTCCTGCCTCCCTCCTTTAGAATCAGTTCTTGTGTAGCCATGATGCAAGATACTGATGTACTCTTGTTGCAAAGACTTTGGAAGAATCACTTCTGGAACTTTCATGACAATACCATTGTCAGACAAAATCTTATCTCTGTAAGGAAAAAAAGGTTGCATTTTTTGAGATAAATTAGATTTCTTTGATGTTCATCCTTAACTGCTAAAGTGGTTAAGCTGTTGTAATGTAGGATTTGAGGCTGTGTG
This sequence comes from Protopterus annectens, assembly GCF_019279795.1. Lineage (NCBI taxonomy): Eukaryota > Metazoa > Chordata > Ceratodontiformes > Protopteridae > Protopterus > Protopterus annectens. The sequence goes on from NC_056739.1 coordinate 1,910,338,520, forward strand.
ATTTCCAAAGCTTATCAAGATGTATGGAAGAATAATTTCTCACTTCCATGACTTAAAAATCAAGATTTCCATTTCATGCTGCTCAGTGGTATTTCTGGGTGATCTGGATAAATTATCAGCAAGATAACAAAGTTTGCCTTTTGTGCAAACAAGATTAAAATTGCACTTCTGCAATCTCAACATCATACATTCCAATCTGGCTGGAGCTGTATGCATAGGCTTTCTCAAAATGGTGACTAGAGGTTGGTGGTCTGTTCCGATCTCAATTTTTCTAACATAAATACAATCATGGAACGTCAAACATGCAGATACAATTGCCAAAAGTTCTTTCCCTATCTCAACATACTGCATTTCAGTGTGTGTTAGAGATATGGATGCATGGACAACAGGATGACCTTCTAGAAGAATGACTGCATCAAGACCAAACTTTGAAGCATCACAGGAAAGAGTAACTGGTTTGTGAACATCATAGTATCTGAGAGTTGGTGGACTGGCAATTTTCTGTTTTAGGACATCAAATGTTCCCACCATGACCTGGATACATCTTTATGTGATAGCTCTCTAAGCAATGCTGCTAGTTGTCTTAAGTCTGTAATTAACTTGCCTAGCTAAATAACCATGCCAAGAAAACATGTAGGGCTTGAACATTGTCTGAAGCTGGCATCTTGCTTGCTTGGAAGGATCTGGATGTAAGCCTGAACTGGTACAGAAATGATCAACATAAGTGACTTCTCGAAACCTGAACTTGCATTTCTGAGGACTCATCTTAAGATTAATTTGATGTGCTCTTTCCAGAATTTCCTTGATGTTTCTGTCATGCTCAGCTTCACCATTCCCTCCTACTGGAATATAATCTACTATAATAGCACAAGGATATCCAGAAAAAAATTTGATCCACTGCACATTGAAAGACTTCACTGTATCCCAAATGGCTTTCTCAAACATCTGTACCTGTCAGAAGGAGTACTGAATATAGTTAGCAATGAGGATTTCCTGTCAAGCAAAATTTTCAAAAATGAGCTTGTTGCATCTAAGACAGAAAAAACAGTGGCATTTGGCATCAGAGCTGCAACTTATTCAACTGTACACATTGGATGATGAGATCTTTTCAGTGCTTTGTTCAAATCTCATGGCTCAATACATATTCTGATATCATCTGAGCTTCTCTTATGAGCTACCACCATGGAAGATACCCATTCAGTTGGTTCTTCAACTGAACAAAGTATAGCTTGCTACAACATTTTATTTAACTCAGCTTTGAATCTCTTTTGCATAGCTACTGGAACATTCAGGGCTGGCCTGACAAGTGGGCTGACATCTGGGTCTAACTTCATGGACTACACAACTAGAAGCTTGCCTGGTTTCTGGTACTTAGAAATTTATTTAGAGCATTCTGAATGCCTTTGTTTCATATTTTGTGAATGAGAAATAGCCTGAGGAGGTTTTAATACCTGAAACTAATTTCTGACCTGTTTTGTGAGTTACACATGCAGTAGGGATGATTCACTCCTCTGTATTCCTCCAGTCTTAACTGAGTGCCTCTTGGTCTCGAAGCTAAGGAGTCTGGATCCCAATCTGGCATCATGTCAATCATCCATCTCTAGTATAGATGATGAATAGGTGGAGTAGTTTGTTTATATGCTTTATTACATAGAAACACATCAGGATGGATAGCAGTATTATAAAATATTTATTTATTTGTTTATTTGCAATTTGTTTGCCAGGATGGTCAATGAGGAGCCCATTTTCAATGGTGTCCTGGGGAGAAAAGCTCCAAAAATACAAATGTTACAAGTTACAAGATTACAAACATATAAGAATTACAAAATATGAGAGAATTTAAAAATACAAAGTTACAAAGTTGAAAAAGTTGGCATTTGGAGGAGCAAAAAATTAATACAATATAGTAAAAAAATACTTTACACAGAATTAGCTTTTTAAAAGTATCTAGTTCCTGCAGTTTCTTACTGAAAGTAATAAGATTATGGAGGGCTATAAACAGGTGCATTAGCTAAAAAGAACTAACTGTAGTCAAGGAAGCTATGTAGGATGGGAACAAGAGCATCCCCATTGTGAATTCAGGTGTGCATGAATTACAGTTTTGAAGGCAGACAGACTGTTAGTGGTACGGATGAGAGGTAGGAGAGAATTCCAATGGTGAGCGAGAAAGAATGATAGAAGATGCTTGCCTGGTGGGCAGGTGGGTTTGTGTAGTTCAATTAGATTTTGGAAGTTAGATCTTAGGCATCTATCAGGAAGATGCATTTGGAAGGTAGAAGCAAGGGAGGCACAGAAAGAGGGTGTGAAGATAAGTTTGTGTGCTTGGATAAGTTGAATATAGGTGAGATAATTAGGTAGCTCAAGCCAGTTGAGTTGATGTAGGGGAATGCAGTGATGTGTACTGGATCTGTGATCTGTTACAAATTTTGAAATTTTGTAGTAACAGGAGGATAGTTTTGACTTGAGGGAAGATTGCAAATTAGTAAAGATAGAGGCACCATATAAGAGAGAAGGGATGAGGTAAGTGGTAGTGAGAACAAGCCTAATGGAGGGAGAGATGTAACAGTTGTGGCGGTAGAGCATACCGAGTTTCTTATGAGTTTTTTTTATATTTACTTGTAGATAACTTTTGAACTTTAACTGATCATTGATGATGACTCCTAGTAGTTTAGCAGTGGAGACAATTTCGAGAGAAGTATTGTTTTGGCTGGTGATGAGTGAATTTTTATCTAGGGTGGTAGTTTTTGCAGGCATGAATATCATAAGTTTGGTCTTGGTTGCATTGAGTGCTAGATGGTTATCTAACATCCATTGTTCAGTTGAGGAGAAGGCATCCTGGGTTAATATTATTAATGGGGAAGTAGAGTTGTCAGAGCAGATTATCATAGAATCGTCAGCATATTGAATGAAGTTGGCATTAGGGATGACATGATAGAAGTCGTTAATGAAAATATTAAATTGAAGGGGGACTGGAATTGAGCCATGGGGTGCACCTGTAGGAGTATCTAGAAAAGGTGAAGTAGCTTTTTTCCATTTGACTGCTTGTTCCCCTTTTGCTAGGTAACTGGTGAACCAACTGATAGAAGAGTGGGATAGATTTAGTTTAGAGAGTTTAGTAAGGAGAAAGTTGTGAGAGATGGTGTCAAAGGTCTTAGATAGGTCTAAGAGGAGGGTAGACACAATATGACCAGAGTCCCAAGACCTGTTACAATTTCTAGGAAGGAAAGGAGAGAGGTAGTAGTGCTATGGCTGGGTTGGAATCCAGATAGGGTGGTAGTTGTTGATGAATACATTTTTCGAGAAGTTTTGAAATAGGGGATAAGATAGCGATAGGTCGAACGTTTGGGATATCATTGTTGTTGTCTCCTTTACGGAGTGGAATAATAAAGGCTTTTTTCCAGAGCTGGGAAACATGGCATTCAGAAATTGGTTGATTTATTAGGATACAGATAGGGAAGGCAACATCTTCAGCGGCTAATTTTAGGAAGTAGGAGGGTATCTTGTCAGGGGCATTAGAGCATGGTTTAAAGTTTAGATTTTTTTTATGGAAGAGATGGGGATGGGGTTCATGGAGAAAGAAGGATGTTGGGGGCTGGAATTGCTAGAGGAGAAAGAGGTGAGTTGGGGTGGAGGTAAGGATGCAGAATTTTTGGCAAAGGATGTTGTTAGTTTGGCTACAGAGTCAATAAAGAATTAATTGAATTGGGTAGCTAAATCCAAGTCGGAGGCATTTGGGTCAGGGCAGGTGTTTTCTTTCTACCCTGGGTTGAGTAGAGATGAAAGTCCATGCCAGAATTTTTTAGGATTGGTGTTATAATTAGTTTTAAGTGTGGAATAGTTGGCTCTGTGGTCTGCTATAATGCATTTTTTTTACTTTGGTGCAAAGGGATCTATATTCATTAAGGGTGGTTGTTGTTTTAGCTTTGTGGTAGCATTTCCATGCTTTATTTCAGAGCTGCATGGTAAGTAAGGTATTCTTAGTTAACCATGAGACAGGATTACTTTTTATGCATTTTATTTTCCTGGGAGCAAAGGAATCAAGCAAGTTTAAGAAAGTTGCATTAAAAGCGGTAACAGCACTATCTAGGGATAGAGTTGTTAGTGGATTCCAGTTTGTTCCTTTTAATGCATTTGAGAATGCATTGGGGTTAAAGTTTTTTAGGTTTCAGGTAGAGGTATAGATGTGGGATAGTTGTGGGGAGAAAGGAAGGCGATGGGCAAACGTGGGAAGATGGTCACCTAGCGGGTCAGGAAGGGTACCACTGTTAGTGATATAGTAGGGATGAGAAACTAGTATCCAATCTAGGGTACTTACAGAGAGGAAGTCTTTGGATGGTCGAGTTGTTGAGTTAATAAGTTGAGTGAAGTTGTAAAGATTTATGTTTAGGAAGTTGGTTGGAGATTGAATTGTGGCCCAGTTAATATTAACATCACTCAGGATTATAGTTTCATCTGTGATATTGGCAGAGAGCCAGGAGAGAATGTCTTTGAGGACTCGGATGTTGTCTCCAGGAGGGATGTAAAGGGTAACAATGCAGATGACTTTGTGTTTGTTTACCCGAAGAAGGACTGGGATTAATTCAGCATTACCACATTTGGGAATAGGTTTGGAGTAGAGGGTAACTACGAGGGATGAAAAATATAGGAGGGTGACACCACCCCTTTTTTAGGAGTTCTATCTTTTCTAAGGATACAGTAGTTGGGGGTATCAGTTCTGTGTCTTTTATATGCGGTTTAAGCCAGGTTTCAGAGATACAGAGAATAGCAGGTTGATTATGGAGAAGCCAAGCTTGGAGATTGAGTATTTTGTTACAGATGCTCTGAGCATTTAGAGTTGTGAGATGGAAGGATCTACCAGCTGAGTGGGGAGGATGAGGTGAGGAGATTGAGTTGAGAGAGAGAGAGAGAGAGACAGACCAGGGTTTGGGTGTATGTCACCAGAGAGTAGACTAGAGATAAAGTGCTTCATGTGGGAGAAGAGATATTTAAATAGCGTAAAACCTGATTTATGGGTAGAAGGTTTTATGGAGATGGAGCTAATATAGATGGGAGTAGTGGTTTTGGGGTTTGATATGAGTTTAAAGGGGAAGAGCATAGTAGAATTGAGTAAGTAGAGGCTAGGGAATATGTAAGTTGTATAGGCATGTTGTGCACAGCTGGAAGTAGTTATATGTAAAGGAGGAGTGTGATTAGTATAGAGAGGTCTGACGAGATAGTTTAAGTAGGATAAGGTGATAAGAAGTAATAATTGTGTTAGAATTGAAGCTGGTTTGGAAGGCATGGTATTAATTTGGGTAGTATTTCAGAGTGAGTTTTGGCACAGGTATAGAGACAAAGAATGTCTAAAGAGTTTGGATTTAGTGATGTGAAAGGGGTGGACTTGGGGTTGGGAAGGAGAGGTAGGTTGATTTTGGGTGGGCTGGGTTGGTTGATTGGTTGAGGGAGGAGGTGGGTGTGGTGTATTAAGTATAAGTGTAGATGTGCTGGGGTGGGTGGGATATGGGGGGGTAGGGGAGCAGCATTAGCCCATAGGGAGAACAGAGTGGGTAGAGCCAAGGAGAAGGAAGGACAAGTGGATTTAAGGGCTGGGTTTGGGAATGGAGTGAGCCCGTAGGGCAAACGGAGCAGAGGTAGAACCAAGGAGAAGGAGGAGCGAGTCAGTGAGGAAACAATCAGTGAGATGGATAGCAACCCCAAAGGTAAGATAGACACACAGGTGAAGCACTGGTTTACTAAGTGAGACAAAGGGGGAAGCAGAGAGGTTCACAGAGGTTTAGAGAGGGATGGTAGGGCAATAGTAGGATAGACATGATTTTAAAGAGCTATTTAAACTACAGTAATATTGCTTAGCTGTAGGTAAAGACTGACATCTAGTGGACAAACCCATGAATGCAGTGGAGGTCCACAAGTACCTAAAGGAGAGGAGATGGGCTGGGGAAAGCAGGATAAATGGGGTCTGCAGTAAACTGCTAGCATACACACATAGGGTTACAAATACAGCAATAGCATGTGAAAAAGACTTTCAGAGGCTACAAACACTTTCAATTCAGCTAGTACTTGAGGAAGCCAGTAGAAACATAGGGGAATTTAGAAATTCCCTTAGGAAGCTCTATTCACAAGATGGGAGTCCAGGGTACCTCAGGGAGTAGCAGGATACACCTAGGATGGTTAACACATGGCAGGGCAGAACTTTCAATTCAGCTAGTACTTGGGGAAGCCAGTAGAAACACAGGGAAATTTTGAAATCCTTTAAGAAGCCCTATTCACAAGACAGGAGTCCAGGGTACCTCAGGGAGTGGCAGGAGACGCCTAGGATGGTTAACTCGTGGCAGGGCAAACCACGAGTAGAGCCAGCAGCCTACACAGGACAAAACAGAGGGGACCAGTAATATTTAAAAATTACCTAATTTATTATATAATAAATTATATTTAAAAATATTAATGAACTGATTAAAAAACAGACTACACAGACATATATGCTTACATCTCAACAGCTTACTACAAAATGGCAGTCAGGCTTGCACATGCTCAGTATTTATATACTTGTGCAAACTCCTAGAAATCTTCCTAAAGCTGTACACACATATTGATCTACAGAGTTGACATCAGTGCCAGGCCCTTCTCCTAATATCTTCACTGCTGCAAAGCAACAATGATGTCGTCCTGTATGAAGTGCAGTCTCACACTATAGAAGTCAGACTTCTGCGGTGATAGTTGCTTTAAATACTGTGTCCTCTAGACTGCATAGCCAGATTGGTAGGGGGTTGTAATCTCACAATTTACTTGTGTGTGTGTGTGTGTGTGTGTGTGTGTGTGTGTGTGTGTGTGTGTGTGTGTGTGTGTGGAGTTGTGTAAATATGATCTGGCACTAATAAAATAGCAGGTTGGACTTAATATTACACTGTAAAGTGAGTCCACATCAGTGTCATACCCTTATCTCAATTTCATCTTCTCTGCAATATAACGCTGATGTCATCCACTATAAAGTAACTCTCATGCTATAAAAGGCAGACTTGTGTGCTGGTACTTTTATTAAGCACTGTGTTTTCCAGATTTTGTAATTACATAAGTTGGAGGTTCTCATCCTGCAATGATCAACTTATGTGTTTGATGGTGGGTCCATAGCATCAATCGAAGATTAATTCAGCAGTTGTGCTCCTTTGACCCACATTCATGAGAAATATTTACATCATCAGATTAATACCACATCCCTTTTTCACTCTGATGACAAATGCATACTCTGCAACATACTGATGAGGTCATCATTTCAATACTGCACTCTCACGAGTGTGTGTGTATGTGTGTGCGTGTGTGTGTGTGTGTGTGTGTGTGTGTGTGTGTGTGTGTGTGTGTGTGTGTATGGAAATGGATGCAGGACTGTCTTGTACCTCTAAGTACTGACAACATTTATGATTCCACATGACTGTAGAATTCATGTTTGCACACACATCTCCTTTGCATGACACATCTGATGTCATCCTTTCCAAGGTGCAGTGTGGCTCACATGCAGTCCAACTTTCTCTGTGGTATGTGCGTATAATACACTTGTGCATAGATTGTTTCAGTACATAGGTAGGGAATTCAAATACAGGAATGACTGTCATCTGTGAGTGTGTCCTTCCTGTTATTGTGCAGAACAAGCTGCAAATACATATATGAGGTATATATATACAGTGTGCTTGTGCTGTGCGACTACATTTTTAGCAGAAACATGAAGGTAATACACAATGGTGATGTCATCCATTGAAATGTTCAGTGTCACAGTTGTCAAATAAATCTGTAGTTGCGCTTGTATTTCAGCAAATCTTCATTAGCCTGTGATGTTAGCTATATAGTTCAAATCCTGTCACTGCTTACAGTCAGTGTACATGTTGTTAACAGTGTTACCAGCTGTGGTGATGCAGTGGTTAGCATTGTCACTTCACAGCAAGAGATTCTCCCATTCGATTCTCGGCTAGAGCGCCTTCTGTGTGGAGTCTGCATGTCCTCCCCATGGTCAAGTAACATATAAAGGCATGCAGGTAGGTGTGTGGGTGAATGGGTGTGCCTTCTTTGAAGGATGGGCATCAGGCTGGCAACTCAGCACCGTAAAAATCCACTGCCAATCATAAGCGGACTGGAGTTCCGCTGTGGCGACCCCTAACCAGGAAAAGCTGAAAGACATTACATACTTTAACATGTTGTTAATAGTGTTCTCACCTGCATGTGCTATGCTCATGTGTAGATGTTGCTTACTGTTAAAAGAGTTTATTCTGCATTTCCTTTGGAAAGGCTGTATTGAAGACTGATGCTGTTATATGAATAGATTGTCATTCCATAACAGTTGTGATCTGTCATCTCAACTCATCATGCTAATGAAATTCATATGTCATGCAATCACCTCTGTTACAATGTTAATTTGTGTATCTATGACATCCTATAATATCACGTCTTCTTCTATTTACCTATATTTGCTCAGAAAATGTGACCACCATTAATTATTATGGCATGCATATTACAAAATTGTCTTTGTGACATAAGCATCTTCACATCAATTATCTTATTATAATTTGAACATTTACCCACCCCTGTTACATATTCCTGTATACATTTCTTTGTTTTCGGTGCACGTTATTCTCAGTACACTTTCCCTAGCTGTATTGTAGTTGCCCTTGCCATTTCCCCTACCCTGTTATTTACTCCTGCTGTCACATAATTGAATTATGTACACATTATACTAAGTATTCTTTCTCTAGCTGGAACAACTTGCATTGTTTGCCCTATGTATATTTTTGTGCTGTCTACTTGAGTATGCTTAACAGATTTACCCATAGGGACGTTTGTTTACTGTGTGTGCTCATGCTATTCAACACATTTTCCTGGCCAGCAACATTGTTGCTGGCCACAAAAACATGCTTCTGTTCATGTTAGCGTGAAGAGTAGCATGCATATCTGATTAGTGCTACTGCTCATCTGACTAACATGTAAGCATCATGTAGGGTCCGTTAAAAGCCTACATGATTGTTCATGAATCCCACAAGTATTTTTGTTATTACTGTTAATCTTACATGGCCAGATAACTTTCCTATACTTGTACAGTGCCAAGAGCAAATGATGACAGAGTAGATGTGGTTAATAAGGCCTAGTCCATGCTGCTGTGAGTGGAAGTAGTTGGAAATGAATGCATTTGTGTTATGATATGAGGATGAAATACTATGACCATTAAACTCAACAGCATCTTCAGTATCATTTAGTTTTGTAGCACTTTCATCAGCATCTACTGAACACTGTTAGACCATCATAGTAGAGCATCATTATGACTCAGTAATTAAGATCTTTGCCTTACAGCTTCAGGGATTAGGGCTCAGTCTTTATGTCTACTTATTGTTTCTGTGAAGTCTGTGTGTTTTCAAACTTCTTTTCCCCCCTCAGGAGATCACATTTTTGTTCAATCATCCAGTAATGTTCCAACTGATTGGCTGTAGTACAGGGTCTACAACCTTGCCCTTGTGGCATTTTTCACATCTGAAAAGTGTATATGGGTGGTCAGTGCACTTTTTACCTAACAGATTAATATGTTTCAGTCAAGACAATAAGCTGATTATCTGGAAGCCTGTAGTCTGCTGTTTAGACTTCGATATAACATATCAGGTAATAATATGTTTTTCAATACTAGATTCCCAGACTGCTGACTTGCTCTCTGTCCATCTGTTTACTTATTTATTTGTTTTCTTGTTTATGTAAGTATGTATACATGTCTATATTTATGCATTGTGGCATTTGGGTTAATGACCACATCCAATTCTTTTTTCAGAGAAGACAGTTCTATTAGCTAAATAGAAAAAATAGGCTTAAATTTACCAAGAAAATATTTATTTTATTTTTATTTATTTTATTTTACATTTGTTGACCGGGATAGTCCAAATAGATTAATGTGCATTTTCAGTGGAGGCCCACGGAGAAAATCTCCAAGGTAAATAGATAAGTAATAACAAAGAAGACATATTACAGATGCAATATTTACAAAGGACATAAGCAGACAGTAAATAGACAATATCACAAGTTCGAGTTACTCCTGGTAACAGTCAGGGGAAAAAAATAACAGTCATTTGATTAATAGATTATATACAATTCATGGTGAGAGTTAGCCAGGCTTATTACAGTGGCAAAACCAGTTTAGTGCCAGATGTTGTTTGAGTTTAGCTTTGAATTGGGATACGGAGGGGAGCAAAGAAATGTTAGCTGGAAGGAGGTTCCATGCTTTGCCTGCAGAGTATGCAAAGAGGGAGTCACCGGCTACATTGTTAATTTTAATTGTCTTAATTTGTAGTCTGTTTCAGGATCGGAACATTCTTGGATTGTTGTGGGGGATGACCATATTTTTAAGAGCTGTTGTGTTGTTTGGATAATAGAGGATTTTATTAGCCATAATCAAAAGGTTATATTGGATTAGATTGGGAAGTTCTAGCCACCCAAGCTGTTTAAGGTTGATGCAATGGTGTGTTCTAAAAGGTAGGTCAGTGGCAAACCTGGCAATGTGGTTGTAACAGATTGAGAGTCTATTAAGTACAGTTTTATGTAGATTAGAGAGTAGGAGGATGCATATAAAAGTTTTGAAAGCAGGTGGGAGCGAGCTATAGCAACCATAGCCGGAGGGGTTAGGAAGGCTTTTATTCTATACAGTGACCCTAGTTTTTTATTGATGGTTTTGATCGTTTGGTTTACATGAAGGTCAAATTTTAGGTTATTATCAATTATTACTCCTAACAGTTTTGTAGAGGAGTTGGAGGTGATTATTGTGCCATCTTTTGCATTTATGGTCAAGTTAAATGGTGTGGACCTTTGTGTCGAAGAGAATAACAGCATTTTAGTTTTTTTGGGGATTTAGCAACAGTCAACTTTCGGAGAGCCAGGTTTCTATAGTATTAAAGGTGAATTGGGTAACAGACCTTAATTCTGAGGGAGAAGTGGCTGAGCAAATCAGGGTGGAATCATCAGTGCATTGGATACAGCTGACATTTGGGATGACTGTATACAGGTTGTTTATAAAGATGGAAAACAGTAGGGGTCCTAATATGGAGCCTTGTGGCACTCCAAGGGTGTTAATTAATAGGTTGGAGAGCTTGTTTTGCCAGAGGACATCTAAAAGCAAAAGTAACTCTATCAAACATTTGTAGATAACTAGAAGGTTCAGTTTGTTTACCACTTGTGTGTCTGCAACTTGAAATAGGTGCACAGGGTTAAAGGTCATTCATACAGCTCAATAGCCTCTCTTGGTTATACTCTCATGACAGACTCAAAAATAACAAGTACAGTGCAATCTTCCCCCATACTTTAGCCTGCCAGTATGGGTTATGTGACACAGTCCATTCAGCAAGTCATTTGTGAAACAACAGCTACTTAAGTCTTTGCAACAAGAAACAATTAAACTATGGTACCAGCACCCTTTTATATAAGTTTGAAAATTCCTGAGGGATTCCACCTCAGACACAAATGTCCTATCCTCAGACATACTCTCTTTCTTCACCACAAAAAGATTTGCTGATGCACAGTCCATATTCATTTGGACTTTACACTGACTTCTACCATTTTTAGCCATGATATTCCTTTAAATCTTTAGGTAAAATCTCAGGCATTCTCACCTGGAAACTGAGGCATATTGGCTTAAAGAGCAAGACTCCAGTATTCTGCTTTGTTGTTTCTAAAATGCTGCCACATTTCAATCTTTGTTTAGCTCTTAATATAATGAACCCATCCCAAACCTACCTGGCCTCTGCCTCACATGCTGCTTTTGTTTGAGCCACCATGTATGCTACATTATGCATTTATTTAGTTCCTCGTTATTTGTGTATGAATTTGTTTTTGCTCACATTAGAATTCGTATAAGTACCCCACAGTTTATTTTATATAAAATCACTTTTGTTGATTTTGAGCTTCTTGCCGTTCTGAGTAATGAAAACATATGTTGCCAGTAATATAGTCTATCACTTAAGCTGTAACTGAGATCATAATGCCTTATAAACTTCAATATCAAAGTAATTAATTTCTTTGTTTGTTCAGAAGCAGCAAATGTTGTGATCACCACTCTTATTTGCTGTTTTATTGGTTTTATAGCAACTTATAACTTGCACAGACTCATTTGCTTACCTCTTCTGTATTAAATGCTATAGTATCCTGTCTCAGTCCTATCATTATATCACAAACTTCCTTCATTTTTTTTCTATTTTGGTAATACATTTTTTTCAGAATTTTTAGATCACATCATAGTCATTGCTGATATACTGACTGTAGGTCAATTCAGAAAAACTAAATAAAATAAAAAAGTAATAAATTTAACATTTAGATACATCATACAAATGCTTTGCCACATTCAAATAAAAAAGGTTCATTTACTTTTGTTCTAAATTTATGAACAAATGAACATATGCCAAACCTTAAGTTTTGTTTTAATCTGGTGTTCTTCCTTGCCTCAGCATTTATGAGCTGCATCATTTATGACAAATGCACAGACTATTCATGTCCAACCTAACCTAGTCAGTAAACTATACAGAATAACAATACATGAAACAATGTGTACTAAAGAATCTAGAGAATGGAGATATTGTAGCAAACTGAGAAATACATCCAAATGATATAAAAAATGCAGTATAGACAAATGAGAACATAGCGATATTGGGGGGGGGGGGTTACATGGACGTAATATCAAAGAGAGTGAATACCCACTCTTTCCTAAACATAAATTAATCAGGGGGGGCATAAATGTTATACAGTGGGATGGTACATTGTACTAGTATGCTATGTGAACACTACAAAAGACAGATAGTGATGAAAGATGATGCTGCCAGAAAGTATTTTATTTGTTTATTAAATCTTTTGTTTTATTTCTTACAGGTTCATAGACTCATAGGTAAGTACTAGGCTATTGGTCTGCCAACAATTTCAAGCCTAGCCAATAAAACCCTATTCAAAATTTCCTTCTAGCCTCAAGGAGAGCAAGACAAGGTAGACCTGGAAAGAATTTGAGGCTGCCCATCCAGTTATCTAGGTTTACGTTGAAGGTGGCATGGTTGCTACTTTGCTTGACATGTAGTGGAAGTTTGTTCCAGAGGTGAGGGATACATTGGGATATGAAATCTATCATGCCAATGTGTGTTATTTATCTACTGATGAAGATCTATTTCTTTTAAGTGAGTATTTGATGTACCATTAGTACTGCAAGGAATACGAGATCAACAAACAGGAATAGGAGACTTGATTGTACTGCATGCACTGGAGCTTTTCTCCCCAGGTCCTCACCAAAAAGGGGTCTTTGTGTCCAGCTGGACTTCCCTGGTCAGCAAATGTAAAATAAATAAGTAAATCAAATAGGGCTGAATCTTTCATGGCATGGAAGGCTAGACATAAATCTCCACTGAGGAGCCGTTAAGCAACTGATTACAGAGAAAGGGCTGCCAATATCTCCTGATAACTTAGATTTTTGAAGCCACCAGTCATTTCAATTATGAATTTCTGTGGTGTCTCAAGTTGTGTGGTATATTTAGGCAAGCACATGCCAACAGGTGCATTATATTCAATAATGGGTCTGAAAAGGTATAAGTAAAGTGGACCTAAAACTTCTTTGGATCTAGTGGAGATGCATTTGGAAATGATATGTGCCACATAAAATGCATTTCTGAACTACTACAAAGACATGCTGGTCAAATGATAAGGGATTATTAACTACAGTACCCCAGTCCCTTACAACAGTGTCTGACTCGAGGGGTACATATCCTATACAGTAAGTGAAACTATTTTGTTTGACAAAATGAACTGTGCAGCATTTTCTTTTTTTTTTACATTTAATTTCAGACCATTGCCCTTGAATCAATTGTTAACAAGGGCTAATCCACGTCGGAGCAATTTTGAATCAGTTGAAGATTGAATAACAACACCTAATTTACAGTCATCTACAAAATTAGTTGACCATAAGTCAGATGTGCTGGCCTGAAGGTCTGAGAAATACATGGTAAATTGGATAGGGCCCAAAACTGAGCCCTATGGTACATGACTGGTAATGGTCTTGTTTTCAGAAGTGGCACCTGCTACTCTAACTACATAGCTACTGTCAGATAACCAATTAGCCATCCATTGCACAGTATATGGATTTATATACAGATTTACAAATCTGTCAATAATGCTTGCATTGAAAATAGTGTCAAAGGCCTTGGCCAGGTGTAGATATGGTATATGCACTGCATAACCACTATCCACTGCTTCAGTTAATTTTACAAATAAATTAATGAGGTTAAAGAGGTAAGACTTTCCTTTGATAATGCAAAATTGATGATGGTCCAGGGTTAAGAGATTAATGAAGTGATATAATGCATGTAGTCATGTCTGTTGAAAATTAGTATGTGGCATGGATTTCATCTAGGCAGCCATCAGGTGGTATTTAATCTTAAACTTAGCCATTTTTCCCTGCAAATGTATGATAGCATCTAAGGGGTGGGAATTAGTGGACATTTGTGAATGGCTATCAATCACTTCTGTATGTGAAATAAGCCTACTAGTAGCCCTGCCTCCCTCACATACAGCTGGTATGTCTTTTGTCTTCAGAATACACAGTGGAAATTAACTTGAAGACATATACCAGGGAATGTGCCCCACTTTTCTTCACAGCAAAAAGTGCACAGCCATTGATCATTCCTCACTATCCCCAGCTGCCTTTTTATAGTACTTTGACTGTTAATTAAACCCAAATATTCTTAACTGTAGTCAGACCTACATTTCTCTGTGACGCAAAGTTCATTGCCAATGTACCAGAACTTTATTTAGAGGATTCCCAAACCTGCAATATTTAAATGACTCCCCTATTTCCTGAGCAGACAAAAATAAATCAGAATGTCTCCTTTCAAATTATCATCACGTTGAAAAGAAAAGTCCAGTTTAATACATAAAGCCAGGTAAAATAAGAAAGAAATATCACTAGTCATGCATGAAATTCTTGCAACTGGTATGAAAAGATGAATGGAAAAGGGTTTTACACTAAAAGTGTCAATGATAACTGAGTAAAGTTCAAGTTTGTGTATTATTCCCATTACAGAGATTTGAACCAAGAAGACAAAAGTTGGGCAGGCAAACACACCTATTTGCTAGATTTTTCCATCTTGTGCCACTGCATGATGGTATGAATCAGGATGTGCAACCTGCTTGGAAAGGGTCTGTTTTGCTCTCCCATTTATCATCTTCACAGTGACAGATAAAACCAGTAATAAATGGAACAGTGTGGCACATAGAAAGTAAGGTAAAAACTACATTATTTGTTTATTTGAAGTAAGCCATGTTGCCTAAGGAAGATAATCACCTTTATAAATATAAGTCAAAAAGCAAGTAAATTTCTAAAATAATCAACTGTTTAATTAATGGTGATTTTTTCATGGCATCCTTACAAGGAAAGTCATAATCAAACATGTCATGTAGAGCTCATGGAAAATAACTGTTTCTTCCCATGAATGACTAGTACAATAATGAAGCGTTTCTTCCATGTAGACATAAAGTTCATTATCAGTGACTGAAAGGCAGCTGAGCAGTGAATATTGATGTGCATTGTCTTCAGAAAGGACAAACTGGCACATATCTAGTACCTTCCCTGCAGGATACTTTATCTGAAAGCAGTGATAATTATCTCATTTATCCTTTTACATGTTTATTTTTCAATTCATCTGTGCAACTTTCTTTCTTTTTTATTTTATTTTAGCCTTCATGATATATTTTTTAAATGTAGCAAGAGGAATTTGTAATTATTCATTTTGAGTCAAGGTGGGCAATTTGGTAGACAGTGCTTGCGTTTTAAAAAAAAGGTACCTTATTATTCGTAATATTAGGTCCTCGTGTATAAACTTTCAAATTCATGCAATATCACATAAGGAGAAAAAGATGAGTATGCAAAGGATTAATGTATAATAACTCGGCAGCATGAAATATTGATTTCTTTAGTTCCTTTTATTTGAAAGAGCAAACAATCTTTTCTCTTCAGCTCCAAGGAATCTCTGTTCTCCAAATGAAAATACTAATTTATAAAAATGGATCGATAATGTGCATCTGATACTTTAACTTTGCAAATCTATAGGCATTACATCAGTATTGTATGCTATGATAGCATATTGCCTTTTGAAAAGGCACGTTTTAAGACTATAGTTTTTATGTAATGCATTTATGAACATTTAAGGACAAAGAACAAAGGGGAGATAGATGAATACGCTACATAATGTAGTCTACTTATGTGGCATGTTTATCACGATTAAGGTGCTGCTGTGTGTAATATTACATGACTATTAGAACTATGTCACTACAGCATTAAAGGCAGGGATATCTGTTATCCTCCTTTCTTTAGATGAATAACTTGTCAATATGCTTACAATGCTACAGCATCAGCTGCAGTAACAGATCCTGCCCTGCAATGGAAAGAGCAAAACAACAACAGTACAAATGAGTACAAAGGGATGCAATTTCCATATGCCTCAGGGAACATTTGAATATAAAAGAGTAAGAGAGGGAGTACCTGTAACTATAGTGGGGAGTTATACCTTCTGCCAATATACTCATCTCATAGTGCACCAGATACTAGAGTCTTGTTGGTGTATATTCTGATGTTATACCTTCTGCCAATATACTCATCTCATAGTGCACCAGATACTAGAGTCTTGTTGGTGTATATTCTGATGTTATACCTTCTGCCAATATACTCATCTCATAGTGCACCAGATACTAGAGTCTTGTTGGTGTATATTCTGATGCTAAAAACACACTTGGTTCCTTTCTGTGTACATGTTATAAAGATATTAAGTTAATAAAAATAATTATTTAAACAAGGAATATACTAGGGATTGTTTTATATCAGTGCAGGTTTTGGTGATGTAATAAGTATGTCTACAAGTTCAGCTGTACAAGTCTTATACCTGAAAGCGTCCAACCTGACTGGATGTTCTATGCAATACAGTCCTCTGTTCTAGATATGTTTCCATTGATATGTTTTGAGATGGAATGCATTTATTTGTGGTCATTTAGACAAAAACCTACAATATACCTCAGGCAATTTGCAATACTGTATTATCATACTGAAGGAGACTCATCATTGATGTCTGTCTATCTCAATATCTATCTATCTATCTATCTATCTATCTATCTATCTATCTATCTATCTATCTATCTATCTATCTATCTAATTATCTATCCATCTATCAATTCTATTTGTCTATCTATATAATCAGTTTCTATCTAGCCATATGTCTATCAGTTTATGTCTATTTTTCATCTATCTTTCTGTCTAGCTAACTTTTGTGCTATCCATCAGTTTATTTATTTATTCTCACAAAACAGAAATGCTTCCTACAGTTTACTTCTAAACATGTACACATGCAAAAAGGAACTGACAAAATGTAGTATGAAAAAACTGTTAACCATAACTTTTAACTGAATTAAAAATAAATATAAACATAAGTGCTTTTGTCTCTGTATATAACACATTGGTCAAGAGACTTCATCAAAATAAAAAAAAAATTCTCACATTTAAGTTATACATTCAAGTCACATGATATAAGCATATGTTACTACCATAAATAATCCTATAAAATCCTTTGCTTATAAAATATTTTTCTCATCCTCTTAATATGTTTTAATTAATTCCAGTGTTCACATTCCATAATGTCCATAAGGGGGTCGATGTTAGAACCAATTTTTATATTTGTGGACAAGGTTTTAAAACATATGATATTTAGAAGTAATTCATACATCAGAAATTCCTTCCACTTAAAAAAAAAGTTATAGCTCTTCAACTAGAAACCGATGCATATTTAGCTACCATTGATTTGAAATGTTATACAGGCATCCCTCAAGAAGAAGGGACAGGGTGGGGGTGTAATGAACTTATGAAAAGTTTATATATATATATATATATATATATATATATATATATATATATATATATACAGTAAACAAAGATTATAGGAAAAAGCATTGACTAAGTTTTGAAAAATATATATTTTTTTATTTATGGTACAGTATTGCCAACAGATTCAAGTGGTGACAATGTGAGCTGTAATGGTTCCCGACTTCGAAAATTATATGACACATTGGGAAAAATTCCTTTGCAGTAGTAATGTGATTGACTATTTTCCACTGGTCAATTTTTTCAGTTCAATTGTTTATTATTTATTGATTGATTGATTGATTGATTGATTGATTGATTGATTGATCTGTCACAGTTTACCAGGAAATTCCATCTGGGTAAGGCCCATTTTCCCTGGAGGCCAGGGGAAAACATAAATGATGCTTGCAATTTCACTGTATTTGATAAACAAGAAGTACATTTACCATTATTAAAGATTGTAGTATACAGAAGGAAAAGGGCATTTACAGTAGTAACAATACTAGAATTGCATTTAGTAGATAAAAACTTTCTTTAACAGCCATTCAGCAGATTGCTCATCTCAGTTTACAGTGTACAAAGTGCACTGTATCAGAGGCAGATCAATGCATGATAGTCAGATGGGTTATCCATTATGATAGGACAGGGGTTATAAAAATGTGTCTACCACATACAAAGTGAAACATGGGATTTGATGTAACAGAACATGATATATCATGAGAGTTAATGAGAAAAGATCAGGTATGATGGCAGCAAAATAAGGAAATGAGTTATTGCAGAGAGAAACAAAACGATTTTGCATATGACTTATAGGCACTATACAGGATGACTTCTAGATATCCTGAAGATAAGGGCTAGTTAGTGATGGTGAAATAGGTGGAATATGAGAGAATAATTATATATGGTGGATGAGTGTATGGTTAGACTGAACAATTAATGTGGATAAATGGTAGAGGCATTTCATATTAGAAAGGCAATGCAAAGGATAGATGGGGAGAGCAGCAAGAAAAGGGAAGTCGCACCCTGATAAAAAGTATGAGAAACCAGAGCTGGTTGAGATGTTTCGAAAGAAAACTTTAAAATGTGAGTGATTTTCAGTCCTTTTTAGTTCTATTCAGATGGTCTTCTAGAGCTTAAAGACATAATGAGAGCACAGGAAGTTCTTTTCTGAGTTGTTTGACTTGTGTGTGATAAGAAAAAAATTAAACTTCAAGCACTACCTGGAGAACTGGGCTATTGGGCATCTTTTAGTAATAGGCATTTTTCTTAAGAATGAATGAGATTATATACAGTAATAAGTGGTGTGAAAGTTAGGTATTTGGATAGATTCAAACCAGTTTAGTTGTTTAACAGCCTCACAGAGATGTGATCTATATGCAAGGCTGGAAGCAAACAAAAGCTAGTTTATTGTAACAGGAAGAGAGTCTGGCTTTCTGTGTGATATTTAAGTTTATCTATCTATCCATCTATCTGTCTGTCTGTCTGTCTGTCTGTCTATCTATCTATCTATCTATCTATCTATCTATCTGTTTATCTATCCATTTGTTATCCATCAAGGTTCCATCAGCTTTAAAGAAGATGTTATTATTCCAGCATTAAAAGCCTTAATTGAAATCTGCATCATATCTGTAAAACTTTCTTTTTGGGTAAGCTTCTTGGGAATGCCCAGTGTTCTTTTCTATTGATTTCTGGTCCCCTACGCAACACAGTTGAACTTGTTGAATCTCGATAATATTGCAGTATAGGGCTACACCCTCAACTCACATTCACTTTGCACACTGAAATACTTCAAAAGCTAAATCGTCATACATTTGCTAACCCCATAATGACCAACATCAGACATTCCATGCAAAAATACTCTAATTCCTACTTCAGAATGTCGTCTTCTGCAAGGAACTATTGGGAACTCAAACAACAGCATTATTTTGAAGAAGACACATCAGAAAATCTGCAGGTTAACACATCAGACTAAATATACCACACAGAAGTGTAACTTACTAATCTTTACTGATATCCTACCTTTTTTTCTTAAGGTTACTCTCCCTTTTTCTAACAGTTTCTTAAACTTTTGTTCCTCAATTTCTGTCCTTTCCTTCTGTTGCTTTCCTCAATTAACAACAGTTTATGCTATTTGCAAAATGCAGTCATTCATGTCATCATCTTGCAATGCCCAATTTTCACCCTAAAAAAGTTAGAGTCAGCCTTGCATAAACTATTAGCAGATATCTGGGACTCATTAATGCCAGATATGTACAACTACAAGAATAAAGCCGCAGTCCAAAAGAAACTAAAATCATACTTAGTTGATGCAATAGAGTGCTTCAGCAAATGTTCTTAGTCCCAGCCTCCATTCTCACACACACTACATTGGGGTCTACATTATTTCATTGAAAACTAACTTCAGCGAATGGTCATTAATCAAACATAAATAAGCAAATAACCGTTCATCGAACATTCACATCAACAAATGTGTTTTCCAAGGCAGTGAGTTACTTGGCCAACATACCAACTGTCAAACCCACCACAGTATATCAAACCCACTTCCCCACTTATGTATACTAACTCCAAGATCACACTACAGTGGGGAAAAAGGCAAATTTCCTAATGCTGACCAAGTAACTCACTGCCCTGGGAAAAACATTCGCTGATGTGAACATTTGATGAATGGCTATTCACTGATATATGTTCCATGAATGACCGTTCACTGAAGTTTGTTTTCGGCAGACTGATATAGACCCACTAAACTGATAGGAAAGACAGTTTATCAGTCATCAAGATATGGTATGGTTAAAGCTATCACTGATCTTTGTACATATCCTCATTATCTAAACAATCCATTATAAAGTTATACCTTATAATATTACTTAGATCAGTATGTCTGTATTTCAGCCCTCTCTATGTTATGTTTTATGTCCTTGCTTCATATAAATACACACACACATATATATATCCTGACATATTTTTGTGCATTTTATGCATCATATATCTTGCACAGTTATTTTGTTTTACCTAATAAAAGCCAGCAATACACATGGTACACATTGTATTGCATATGTATTACCAGTGTCAAGGATGAAAAGGCTTATCTGAACAACCCACTCACCATGTTAATAACTGGTTGAATGAATAATTAGCTACGAATATAAATATATAGATAGACTAATAGATAAATAGACTGACAAGCAAAATAAATAAATAAATAAATAAATAAATGAATAAATACTGGATTTTGTCACTTCATAGTTTCATATGTTTATACTTGGCTGAAGGCCACTGCTAGGACCTTTATAAGCCCAGCATCTCAACCCCACCTAATTGTGCCCCCATGTACCTTGGGCATCAATTTGGAGGAGGTAGCTGGGATGTAGCAAAGGTTTTTGCTTTGGTGGGGGGGGAGTATTTTAGTTAGGCAATATTTACTTCTTGTCAGCATCTGTCCATCAGAGACATAAGAATCAGACTAAGAGTGAATTTACAACTTCCTATCCAATGGTCAAGGTTATATTTGAATGGAGTCTGGAATAAACTCTGCTTCATGTCAATGGGGAGCCTTTTCCTTAGTATCAAAATCCTTTGAGATACATATCGGTCTTGCCAGCATGTTCTATTTATGTTACAAGTAAAGTTTAATCCTTGGATCTAATCTGCCTGGTGTTGTTTGCTTTCCAAGAAGTAGATGCCAAACAGGAACCAGACTGGCATGGAGCCATGTGGTACTCCACCATTGACCAGTCTCTTGGTGAAAGTGGTCTCACCAATCCTGACCTCTTGGATCCTATCTGTGAGTCAGGTGGCAATCAATTGAGATATGTAGGGATTTATGCCTAGATTGGTGAATTTGCTAACAATACCCAAGTGGATTATCATACTGAATGTCTTAGCCAAGTTGAGGTAGGTGGTTTGCACTATTATATCTCCATTGCCTTGGTTACCCTCAAAGAAATGTTCCAGGTTAAATAGGCAAGACCTTCCCTTGACACAGTAAAGCTGGGAATGGGTCCAGTGTCTGCAGGTTGCCACTGTCATTGTTGATCACTTCCATGATAATTCATTCCATGGCTTTGCATATTAGACTTGTTGGACTGATGGGTCTGTAATTTCTCAGATCAGTTGATGGACCACCCTTGTAAAGAAGGATAACTGTTGCAGTCCTCCATTCACTCGGTACATTGCCTATTTTGAGACTGTAGTTGAAAAGTGCCTCAAGTGGTTTTATACCCTGTTGAAGTTAGAGCTGAATTTGTCAACCAGTAGATTCACTATGTCACCCTGCTCAGTGAAAGTGGTGTCATTTACTTCCAGTTCAGGACACTGCTGTGTGTTACCATTACCATTTTGGACATAGCTGAAGACTGCCTTGTGATTATCATTAGCCTGAGAGGCTAACCTAACCTCATTATTGGCCTTACTGGACGTCATTAGTCCTCTTAATTTCATGTTTAATTTAATCAGTGAACTCTTGTCTTTAGGAGAGTTGATCTTTCTGATTTTGGCCATGACTTTTTTCCTTTTGTTATATACCCTGTTAAGGGTAGGATTGAAGCAATATATATATATATATATATATATATATATATATATATATATATATATATATATGTTTTTTTTGTTTGTTATGAGCTTGCTTCTAATAAGTACAGCAGCTTCTATGCAGCCATTTGCATGGTTGTACAGTAATTCTGTGAACATTTCTGTATAGGTTGCTGTGGTCTCGGATTTTGGAGGGGCACTGAATTTTTACAAACTGTCACTTAGTAGGATGTATACTGCTTTAGAATAATTCCTAACTGTTACAGGTTAAGTGAGGTTTCCTGAGTTAATTTTCATTTTAAAGAAGACAGATTTGTGATCCTACCTCACCAGTGAGATGGAGGGATGGGGGCAGTGCTCTCCCATATTGGTGAGTAGCAGGACCAGTATGTTTGAACCTCTGGTTGGAGTGTACACTATTTGGTCCAGGGAATTTATGTTAACAAAGTCCAGGAACCATTGTGCCTGTGAGTTGGAGGCCGTGTATGCTTCCTGGTCTAGAGAGGGAAAGTTAAAGTCACCCATGAATAGAATATTTGGCTATATGGCAAGTGCATCAAGTAGGTCTATGTGCAAATTATGAAATGCTTGGGCCATAGATCAACTCAGCCATAAAAGTGTTTTAATTTATTACCAAACATAAACTTCCTCAGAAAAAGTTTACCTTTACTAGTAAATGAAAGTGCTTAATTAATACATTAACTGCTTCAATGTTTAGATTGGGCCTACTATGTGATTTTATTATACTTTTTATTTTCATATTTTAGTGTTTTTTTTAATGTTTAATGTTGCATTCTTTAGTGTTTGACGGTCAGGATAGTTACCGTGTATGAGTGCTTTACTTGGTTGATCAAGAATTTATGAAAATTATTCCACAATTCCTTACACTGTAGCTTCTTTACCTTTTGTTTACTTATTTTGTTGTATATTTGCATGGCTTGGTAGAGTATATAGATGCTCCTTTTTATTTGAATTTTTTTAAGTATGAGACTATATGTGTGTGTTTCTATATATGAATATGTGAATGTGTATAGGATGACAAATCAGAAATTTACCCATGGTCTGAATCCCATGTCTCTGATGGACAGAGGCAGTCAATAAATCTCTAGTAACATAAATCAATTTTTAAGGTCACATCTGGGTTGCATGAGTAGGTTTAAAATGGCCTTAATGTTCATTAGTTTAGCATACAACTATGAACCTATGATATGAAAACTGAAGAGGTTTGATTTTCTAACCATTGTGCCATTAAAGCTCTTTTGTTCTACTTTTACAAAGTATTTTAAGGACATCAATGGTACAAAAACATTAAATAGAAACTTTATTATGGAAAATTATTATAAAGAATGGGTAAATAAATTATCGAAGGAACAATTGACCGCGCTTGAGTTTATGATATGTTAAATGCGGTGGCTACGTTTTTAAGTTAAATATAGAAAGGAATACATAAAAATGGAAAAGGAATTTTGGAAGTGTAAAAATGAAAAATGTATTCAGGACATATGATTTAAGAAAAACGTTTATTTGATAAATTTAAAAAAGAGATAAATTAAAAAGGTAAACTTCTGAAATGAGGTCATTTGGAAAGTATCACTTTTTTGAGGGAAATTTTTAAAAGGATGAGATCAAAATTAGTAGCATTTTATTGATGAATGGATCTGAAGTACATGATATGAATGGCAGTATGAGTAGGGTGTAGAATTATGTGGAGCAATTATATTGTAAACTATAATTTAATTAGCCAAAATTGGAAGGCTAGAAAGACTAAAAAGCAAAGGAAACATGATATTTGCAACAAATAATTTCAGAAGGAGACATAATAGAATGGGGAGAGGTCATGAAGATATTTAGATTACAGGATAGTTATTGTCTTCCCTATTAAGGATTGATATCTGAGTATGGACAAATAGAAAGGCATAGCAAAATCCTAAATGGAAGACCTGCACTGTTTGAGTTTATAACTGAATATAGAGCTGAATTTGCTGTTGAAATTGGCTTATAAAATATTGCATCATAACTATAGGAATCCATCACGAAAGGTCAGAAAAGACTCCAAAAATAGGAGAGATTCGACAAGCAATTCACAAAGAAACAATGGAAGGACATATGTATGGCTTCCAAATGTGCAACAATGTCTAGAAGACTTATGATTTTTGCCTGGAAATGTTTGTACAGATACTTTTATACCCAAACAGACTACAAATAATTTTCCCTAGTTAGATAGCAAATGGAGATGTGATGGCGAAGAAAGAGTGAACTGGTAAGATATGTTTTAGAAGAGTAATGAGTTGACAGACTTTAAACATTCCCTACAGAGTTCTTTGTCACGAGTGTAACCAAGTAAATGATTTATTTTTTTTGAGCTGGGTACATGATCCGAATTGTAGAGACATAGTAAGGCTTTATTAAGTTTAACTCTGGTGGCTGCCAAAAAAAAATTTAATAGAAAATAGAAATAAAAATTTAAACCAACTATTCTTGAAGCAGTGAATATTGTACAAAGATAAAAGAACATGATGTGGTATTTTTAGAACAGATTAGTAGTAAATTGCATAGAAAAAAATAGAAATTAAGGAAACAAGATATGAAGAGGAATCTAGTTTAAGAGAAGGCAGAAAGTGAATCATTTATGTAATATTGCCTAGACTATATTTAACAAATTATGTGATGTATAATATTTGTGAATGTGAACTTGTTAATATGGTTTAATTATTTTTATATAAATGTAACTTTGCCTATGTCACAAGTGATAATTGAATAAAGGTGTTTACAAAAATATGTTAGCACAGATGGTTAAAAATATGAGGTCCAGGAGGTTAAAAGAGTGTTGCAGGATATAAAAAATATATGTATGCCAGATCTTGCTGGTTTGGGGTATGAATTTTATAAGACTTTCCAAGATGGTAAAATGGAAAATTTTACACTACTTTTTGATTAGATTAAGTGATGAAGGATAAGAGAGTATGTGAGGGAATTATAAAGTTTTTATATAATAAACTATTATATATAATATATATATTTCCTCCCTTTCCTTTGCCTTTAAAATGCACCTACCTGACAGAGTACTAAGGTCTAACAACCAAAACCTAATAGAATTGTATAAACCAACTCGTCCCCCAGGTAAAAATCTCCTATCCTGTGGTCTAGCACATCTCTGGAACTCTCTACCACCATCCATTCGTACCACCTCTAACCGCTTTATATTCAAAAAATCTCTTCACTCATATCTAGTATCCCAGTGAGAATGCTCCTACTCCCACCCCACATAATTTACACTGGCAATTTCCATTTTACTTTCTCTCCTAACTCATACATCCTTCTCTTGTACTTACTAAGCTATTTGCAAATAATGTATTAGAATGTACCTCTTAAGTGCAAGCTTCCTAAGATGTAATGGCTTCTCAGTATTTATACTGTAATGTTCCTTTTTTACTAGTCTGTATCATCTATAATGTTTTTCACTAGTCTGTACTATTTGTAATATTTTGCTCTAGTCTGTAACATTTGTAAAACTTGTAATCTAAAACCTATTGTAACCTTGCTTGTTTTTGGAGCTTTTCTCCCCGGGACTCCATTGAAAACACGTTCATCTTGGCCCAATGGACTATCCTGGTAAACCAACTGCAAATAAAATAAATAAATAAAAATAATAAAGAATAAGGAGATAGAAGTGATATAAAAAAATGGAGACCAATAACATTGAATAACATGGATTATATACTTATTTATGAAAATTTTGCAAAAATGAATGGACAAGATTTTGTAAGATGATTTGTATGAAGCAATTTTTGGAAAGAAAGACACACTTTACAGATTATCCCTATAATTATTAAGGAAGTTGATAACTGTATTATAAATTAGAAAAGAGAATGGAAAATTGTTGCATGTGAATTAGAAAAAGCTTTTGATAATTAATGTTAATCATAGCTGTTTGAATGAGATCTTGGTTTAATTCATAGAGTACAAAATTGATTAATTTGATTAATTGTATTTTTCATAACATATGCAACAGAGTTTTTATAAATGGTTGGTTTGATAAAGATATTAAAATTAAAAATGGGGTTAAGCAGTGGTGTCCTTGATAGGTGCCAGCCTGTGTGCATGGTAGAGGTGTAGATCAGCAAACATTTGTGTTTGTATGTTTGTGTGTGTGTGTGTGTGTGTGTGTGTGTGTGTGTGTGTGTGTGTGTGTGTGTGTGTGTGTGTGTGTGTGTGTGTGACTGGTAATAAAAAAAACTGTGTTTAAATGAAAGATGTTGCACTGACAGCATGTGTATGGCTACAGGCATACACATATTTCAGGCATGAGCAATAATGCCCTTCCAGCCTGCTAGTATAGCATAATGGTTATTTCCATAATAAAGGTTCTAGTTGCTCTTAAAATATTTAAAGTAGTGCTTGTTTTTGTATATGTTAGTCTATTCCAGGGATCATCTACTCTCCTAGAGAACCAATTAGTTTATCTCTCATTCCTATATAATCTGATATACATGTTGTCCAGTACTTCTGTACGACTCTTTGATAACTATAAACATTCCCATAGGCAGTTGCCTTTAAATGCCCTATATACATAAAAAAGGTTTCCTTGTTTGTATGAGACAGTGAACAAGTTCATATATTTTAATGTTTGATAATAACTTAAATTTTCATATCTGTGGATGCTCCTGGTATGTTTCCACTACTCTTTCCAAGCTACTAATGCTAGTTTTTATATAGCATTTCCACATTATCATTGTGTACTCCAGTTTTTGTCTAATATAGCTTACACAGATTTCTTTATCTCTACTTTGCTAGACTTAATAAATCTTTTGATGAAGTCTATAGTTTTAAGACTATTATTGATCATTTGGTTGATATAATCAGAAAAACTCAAAACTGCATCTACTCATTTACACACGTCCTTAAAACAAATCCATAATTTCTATCATTGTGTGCTGTATTAAATATTTACTTTTCAGTCTATGTCTCCCAACTCACATATACTTATTTTAAGTACATAATTTAGGTAAGGTATTCAAGTCAATCACCTACAGACTTCTTAAATTTCGCTAAAGTTATAAAATATATATTTTCCTATATGATAATTTAATTGAGTTCCACATATTTATAATGCCTTTAATTTAATCTAGCATTTCTATCCATTTTTATAAATAAAATCTCTTTTATCAAAACTTAAACCTAACATATTACATTTTGACACAGAAATCTTAATTCATGCTATATTTACTATACACACAGACCTTTATACTTACTCTTATCATCAAACCCACATTACCCTATGTTTCCTCAATTACAGGCACCATACATCTAACCCCTTTTGTTTGTTTTTTATAAATATAACTAAGTCATATTGGTGAGAGAGTTATCTGTCTCAAAGGATTTCCATGTTCTGGAACAGGCTCTCCATGCATCTGAAGCAGTGTCCATCCCTAACCCTATTTAATTTTAACTTTGAACAATGGATGGAAAATCAGAAATTCACCCTCGGTCTGACTCCCATGTCTCTGATAGAGGCAGACAATAATGCCTAAACTAACATACCCCCATATAACCTCTAGAAACTTCCTAACAACCCCCCTCCTAATAAATGTCCATGATACGTAGGGACACAATTGGGTTGCGTGGCGTGGCTAGGCTTAAAATGACCTTGGTGGTCACTAACCAAGTATATACCTATGAACCAATGAACTTATATATATATATATATATATATATATATCCAAAATAAAGGAATGTTTCCATTATGATAATGATGATTATGATTATTATTATTATTATTATTATTATATGCAATAGGAGTCTCCTCACTGCAGTCATTTATATTATTTATGAGTAACATAATGTACACATATATATATATATATATATATATATATATATATATATATATATATATATACATACATACACACACACACACACACACACACACATTTCAGTTAGGAAAGGGTTATAAAATGGCACAAGAAACAAGGATAATAGTCATGGTAAACACTGAAAAATACAAGGCCACACACATATGAAACCGACATAACAATTATGACATATGAGGATGGTAGTGAAACAACAAAGAGGACATCAGGGTGGTGGCACAATTGGGTCCACTATGTAATCTCAAAATACTGAAATCCCAAATTTCAGTATTTCAAAATATCATAGCCGAAAACTCAAAGTTCCAAAACTGGCAGAAGCACAAAATTCAAAATCCCGAAGCACGGACATGTTGAATTTCCACTTTCGTTGGTGAGGTGAGTAGATAGATGGGTGGAAGTTTAGGTAAGTATGCATGTGTTAGTGAGTTGGTTAGGGGCTTTAGTGTGTGTAAGTGTGTGCTGTGACTGTGATGTGTGTGTGTGAGGGACTATAAAATGTGTGGATGTGAGTTTCCTTTATGTGTCTGTGCGATCTCAGTGTTAGAATATAAGTTGGGGGTGGGGGGTGCAGCCTCCCACATGGGGGGTTCTGGGGTGGCTTGCCCCCCAGCTTATCTCTAGTGTAGTATTGTTTATTTAATTGTTGTGGGGGGAGTTGTGTGTATGTTTATGTGTGTGTGGTATGTGTAGCGTAGATTCGGGATTTTGAATTTTGCCAATATGCGGTTTCGGAAATGTGTGTTGTAGTTGGGTTTTCGGCAATGTAATTTTGAAATACTGAAATTAGGGGTTTCTGTATTTTGAGATTACATAGTGGACCCAGCACAAATATACCAATATGGAGAACACATAGTGCAGATTGTGATATGGAAGCAAACATGGTACAAGTATGCAGACAACGCTGTATTAAACAAAAAAGTAGCTCATGAGGGGCATAGAGTAGGATGCCAGCAAATGCCATCAAATAGAGTACTGCATTTAGGAAAAACAGCAGTAAATCCAGACATGTCATTCGGACACACACACACATACACACACACACACACACACACACACACACACACACACACACACACACACACGTAATGTTACAGTCAAAATCACATTTTAGATGAGGCACAAGGAAAAAAGCAGCCTCATAAAAATTAAAACATATTTAATACAGAATATTAACATATAGATATAACATATACATACTATTGTAAGCTAAATGCAATAGACATATTCTGACAGAAAAGTACAATGAGAAAGCTCCATTAATATCTGCATCAGATAAGGGGCATATTCAAGAATCCCAGAATTGATGGCAATGCCAAAGCCAAGGTTGTCTTGACTACCCTTTTCAAAACTTTTAGGTTACAGGTACATGATCTATGGCAGACACCTGCCTTACACTGATATCAACAGGTTTATCTATATGCACTGGATCTGAGGTACAGAACTCAGGTGATATAGGGTAGGTCTAGTATACTGTCTGTGTCTCATGGCTATTTTGTCATCATCCTTATAAAATCTGGCATCCCCAGTACATCTTATGCTTAAGAAGCAGCTAGGAAAGATGTCTGGCAAGTAAAGCCCTGCTATAACTCTGATAGGCAATTCTTCTACTGTAAATATTTGGTATCTGATGAACGGTCTGAACCATAAGCACTATACAGCCATTACACCAGAAATAAGTTGAACAAAATTGCACGAAGTAGATCTTCATGCTCTATGCATGAACAAAGTTATGTGGCTTCTCCCAAATGAGTTATTTTGTTTTGTTTTTGAACTTGAGCAATAATTGAATATAAAAATCTGTAAAATGCAAATAGGTAGTTGATAAAAGTATGTTTGTATAAACGTATGCATTTTTCTGTGCTGTATAGTTGCTCAGCTGTTAAGGTGGATTCTATTTCACTGAATATATCCTGTGGCACTGGCTGTCTTCATATGCTTATAAAAGCAATATCCATCTATAAAATGCTGCTAGTATACCAACTACAGATTTGTTACATGTATAGGCTGAATTTGCGGCTTTGTTCAGCTAATCTGAATACAGTAAACTGAAATGATTTGTACCACTTAACTCATATTGATGCCTTCGGGTGTCTCTGCAGTTAAGTCCTACTGATTCCTCTAGGTGTCTAATATAGCTGTTTATATTTTCATTAATAATTCCAAAACCATGCTATAAATAAGCTTTTGAAAGATTTCATCTTAAAGCTAACATGTTAGGCAATGCACTAATGTCTGAACACTGTCTCAGACTACTGAAGTGATACTTTTTGTTGTTAATATACATACTGATGATCAAAATTCTGCTCCCTTTTTGTGCCCTGAAGATTCTCTGGGATAAAAAAGTGTGTTTAAATGAAAGATGTTGCATTGACAGCATGCATATGCTTACATACACACAAACATTTCAGACATGATCAATAATGCCCTTGTAGCCTGCTAATATACCAAAACCATTATGACCATAACAAATGTTAAGTTGCTTTTAAAAGTATTTTAACTAGTGCTTGTGTCCTGTAGATTTTTGAAAGAAGTATTATGTCAGTTTTGCTCATTTTTTAATAATTTTATTGAAAACTAAAAGTATTATTTCCTGGAGTTGCCTGACTAATGTATTAAGTACTATGGTGTTCCCTGGTATTACATCCACGTTTTGTTCCACTTAAAACAAGCCAACAATTTAATTACAGTTAACTCAAGTTTTGGTTGAGAGTATGGGTGGTCCGGAAGAAATGGTGATTATTCTATGGTAGAGAGCAAGTAGCTGGTGTTTCCAGGGAGCTAGCTAGCTTTATTTGCAGAAGACAAAGCAATTTTTTCCTTAGTTTCTTTGATTTCTCACTCATTTATATTTCACTGATGCTTGTTTGGTATCTTTATTTTAAGGAGGGCTGTGTTCATTGCACTACTCTGGAATAAGACAGACATGACATTTTCACCTTATTTCCAAGTCATTCAGCCAGAAATAAACTTATTTCTTCAACAATTACTGTTGCTTGTTAATGTTTGCTTTTTAAGTAAATTTTTATCATTTTTCCTGTTTTTTTTTTTTCCTCTATCATTTTTCTGAAAAGTAGAAGTGTTGTGCTTCTGCAAGCATTTGACTGATTTTTTTTTTTATGTGTTGTTTTTTTCCCCTGGTGTTAAATCTACTTTTCCCATCTATTTAAAGCAAGCAATTCATTTAGTTACAGTTACAGCAAGTTTTGGTCAAGTGTGTTGGCAGTTTAGACGATAGTAGTGAATATTCCATGGCAGAGGATAAGCTACTGCTGTTTCCAGGAAACTAGCAATTTTGTCCAAGGCCAAAAGTTGCATTTATATTAGTTTCATTGATTCCTCATCCCAGTTATACTGCACTGAGCAATACTTGTTTTGTGCTCCAAGTAAACATCAGAAAAGTACTTTATTTCTTCTGCGCTTAGTGTTGTCTGTTGATTTATGCATTTTAAGTAGTGCATTTAGAATTTTTGCTCATTTATCTACCATTTTGATGACAACTAAAAGTATGTGTTTATGCAATCACCTGACTAATATAAATTTTGTAATGTTCCCTGATATTAAATCTATATTTCTTTCTCATTTAAAACAACTCTACAAGTTAGTTATAGTTACAGCAAGTTTTGGTCAATTGTGTGGGCAGTCTGAGAACTAGCAGTGATTATTGTGTGGTAAAAGATAAGTTACTGCTGTTTCTAGCAATCAAGCATTATTGGTTGAAGCCAAAAGGATTTATTATCTCAGATAAGCTGGAATGAGTGAATCTTGTTTTGTGTCTTTATTATAAAGTTTTAGAGAGCTGCACTTAAAGCAAATATACTGGAATAAGCAAAGAATGTCATTTTAACTTTATTTCCAACTGAAACAAAAGGAAAGTAAATTTCTTTTGCATTTGTGCCCTGAAGATTTTTGCATTGTAAGTGGACTTTTTGCCAGTTTTACTCAGTTTTCAATCATTTTGCTGAAAACTAGAAGTATTGAGTTTCTTCAGTTGCCTGACTGATTTATTAAGTGCTGTGATGATCCCTGGTATTAAAGCTACGTTTTACTCCATTTAAAACAAACCCACAGTTTAATTACAATTACACCAAGTTTTGGTCAAGTATGTGCATATTCTAGGATTATACCAATTATTTTCTGACAATGGGTAAGTTATTTCCATTTCTAGGAAGATAACATTATCTGTCATCTCAGCTCAGCATTCCCTAACAAAACAGTAAGGCAGGTACATAGTCTAGGGCTTTGTATTTTCATAGCAGCAATTTGCTAGGAGTGATGCTATGTTTATGCAAATCATGGACGTTCAGAATGACTATGCAAATGTAGAAGCCTTCTTATTAACATGCCTCCCTATGGCAAAAGCACAATAAGCTTAAGTGATTATTGATAGGAGGCAGCTGATACACAGATAAGTGGCATTACATGTTTGCATATCAGTAGGATTCATAGAGATGAATCCATAATGAGTTTATTTGCATGGCAATGTGTAAACAACACTGAATTTATGTCAGTAAGCAGCGATTTTGGTGTCAGGAACATGCCTGTGCATATGTGGGCAAACTACTGAAGGAATCATTAGGGGAAATGTTTAATTTGGTATCAGTGATGTGCTTGTGCATTGGGGAAAATGATTCACTTGGTATCAGAGATATGCTGATGCATACATGGACACACTGCTGAAGGGATCATTGAGGGAAATGTTTCATTTGGTGTCAGAAACCTGCTTATGCATACATGGGCAGACCACTGAAGGGGTCTTTAGGAGAAATGTTTCATTTGGAGACAGTAAAGTGCTTGTGCATACATTGGCAGACTACTCAAGTGATCATTTGGGAAATGTTTCATTTGGAGTAAGTGAAGTCCGTCTGCATACTTCTACATACCACTGAAGGGATAGGTGATTAAAATTTTCATTTTGATGCTTTCTCATACTTGGACATACTAAGAAGGGACTGATGGTGGACTGTTTCATTTGGAGTGAGTGAAATTCTTATGCATACTTTAATATACAGCTGCAGGAACCAGTAGAAGAAATCCTTCATTTTGGGGCTTGGGCATACTGCAGAAGGGCTTGGTGCTGGAAATGTTTAATTTTGCTGTAGTGCATACTTGGAAAAATGGGTGAAGGGATCACTGGAGAAATATTTTGTTTTGGTGCTTTTGCTACTTGGACATAGTACTGAAGAGATCGCTTGAGGAAATGATTAATTTGTATGTCATTGAAGTGTTTGTACATACTTGGACATAGTACTGAAGAGATTGCTTGAGGAAATGATTAATTTGTGTGTCAATGAAGTGCTTGTACATACTTGGACAAACTACTAAAGAGATGGTTGGGGTACGTTTATGCATTACAACTTGGGTATGAAAGGTGAAGCACCACATTTAACAAGGGATGTGCATACCATGCAGATACTGGAATATAGATTGCAAGAACACCTCATTATCATGTGCCACTTTACAACATTTCTTATTTGCATCTAATTTTACTTATGGCATTTCACATTAGTATAAATGTGAATCTTAACTTTGTTATGCTCATTCTTTATCATCAGGGATATCCCCATCAAATTAGTGCAAATGACTACGAATACATAATATAATAATATCATGGCCATTACAACCAAATTAATAATATAAGGCATCCCTAGACCCTGTTTTGATGAACCTTTCACACATCTGCAAAACAAACTGCACAAGAACTGCCACATGATTTTAAAAACGTAACATTCCCATTACTACAGAGGCCCTGTTGCCTGGGTTAATTGATCTGGATTTTACTCTTCTAACTGAGTGGCATCCTCACTGTGGTCTCTCAGCATACTGTCCAGTGGCCACATGTAGTGACCCAGTAAAGTGATGGCGAAGGCCACTAAGCATGCTGCTCCACCCAACATTCCTGGCCATCCAGTGAAATAATCAATAAGCACAAATTAAAAAGAGGATCCTAATACATAGACTAATTACTTTCATTTCCTCTGCTGTTACACCTAAACCTCTTTTGTTCCTTATTTGTCTTTTTGTGTGTGTTTGTGTGTGTGTGTGCGCGTGTGTGTGTGTGTGTGTGTGTGTGTGTGTGTGTGTGTGTGTGTGTGTGTGTGTGCGTGTGTGTGTGTGTGTGTGTGTGTGTGTGTGTGTGTGTGTGTGTGTGTGTGTGTGTGTGCGTGTGTGTGTATGTATGTATGGGTCCACTACATAATCTCGAAATTTTGAAATACCGAATTTCAAAATCTCGAGACTATATAGCCGAAAGCTCTAAATACCGAAAGACTAGAAGTGCGAAATTCAAAATCCCGATGTACGGAGATATTGAAGTAGCACTTGAGGTTTTGCAGTTTGTGGATGGATAGGTGAAATTCAGGTAAGTATCTATGGGTAAGTGTGTTGGTTAGGGGCTTTAGTGTGTGTTAATGCATGTTGTGACTGTGATGTGTGTGTGTAAAGGACTGTAAAATGTGTGGGCGTGAATTGCCCTTGTGTGTCTATTTGTGCAATCTCGGAGTTAGTATATTTAAGTAGTGGGGGTATAGGGGACTTATCTGTAGTGTAGGATGATATGTTTGATTGTGGGGGGAAGTTGTGTGTATGTGTATGTGTGTGCTGCATGCGTGTTGTACGTTCAGGATTTCGAATTTTGCGCTTCTGGTCTTTTGGCATTTAGGGCTTTCGGCTATATAAACTTTTGAGATTGTGTAGTGAACCCGTATATATATAGATATATATATATATATATATATATATATATATATATATATATATATATATATACATCCATTGATTATTGTCCTATCAATTCCATGTGAACCAAGATGCATTTAAGACCAAACCAATCCATTATTTATACATCCATTCTTAACTGACCCATAATTACTCAATAGTATACATTAATTGTAAAATGAACCAGTGAAAGAGTGGCCCATAAATCCCAAAGAAATTAGTTTCTAACAGGGAATAACTCCATGTTCAAAAGGGTCAAGTGATCAAAAAAAGTAAAGGAGAGGCAGCTTAATCCAGCCCAGGTTTAAATTCTGAAGTTGATCATAACTGTGCATATCTAACAGCTCATATTACCATTTCTAATGTGCCACAAGGAAACCAAATGTCTGCAGGACCAGCAAAAGCTGTTAAATCAATGAAGCCTCTTGCTCTTTTGGAAACCATCTTGAATCAGGAATAATCACAGCCTGAATGTCTACTGGATGTGGCATTGAGCTAGACCACTAGATAAACCCCAACAAATGCTGTCAAACTTTTACATACGACTGCACAAGTAATGGGATCCAAACACCGATTCAGTCCTTCTTGGCAGATCTTAGTTGTGCTGGCTGTTTGATACACACAAAGGTGTCTTAAATCAGGATGTAAAACCTGGAAGGGAAGGAAAAGAAAACAACGATCTGTGATCAAACAACATAACAATTTCAGTAAGCTATCAGATAGTAATGAAAGTGCATGAGAGAGCCTCTCTAACTTTCAGTAAAAATCATAGCAACCACAAGGAATAACAATCAATGTGAATTGCATTCAACTCATAGGCTGCATTGCCTTCCTGTAAAAATCCAAGAAAATAGAAACTCTGAAAACAAAATTACAAATAACTCCTTAAATCTGGGCATGTTTGCAGAATCTCCCATCTACATTTGGCAA
Source organism: Protopterus annectens (assembly GCF_019279795.1). Classification (NCBI taxonomy): domain Eukaryota; kingdom Metazoa; phylum Chordata; order Ceratodontiformes; family Protopteridae; genus Protopterus; species Protopterus annectens. The sequence goes on from NC_056739.1 coordinate 1,910,374,451, forward strand.
TAGGGTAAATAATTTGAAACATAAACCCCAAATATAAGAGGATTTGCACAGTGCATAGGTATCATAATTCAATACATGACACAAACAACATTAAAAATTAGATTTGAAGACTTAATCGAAAGGGTATTATGGGTCAGATCCAAGCCTTATGTCCTAAAATAACCCCTTCAAACCAAACTAACCCCATTATGCTGGTTGGTACCTGAAAACTTTCCCAGTTGATGATTGGAACACTTTCCCAAATTCCTACTGTGTGAACACCACTTATAAACCAAATATGTACTAAAATGGAGGCCTTAATCCTAGGAAGGAAATGCTCTTTTCCTTTTAAAGTGCCAAATACTGGGCTAAAAGAGCAGAGCAGAAATGCCCTGCAAAGTAGGCTCCCAAAGCCTAAACTGCATGTTTAAACACAATGGTATGTATAATAACCATCAATCCAAGTAGAGAATGTAACACTGAAATCTGCTATGTGTAGGAGCAGATTTCAATGTAAATTAACTCTACAAAGCCCTAGCCTAAACATTTTGAAATGGAATGGTTAAATATAAAGACAATAAAGTCATGAACAAAATTCAAGCAGAGCCATCGTTTAAATACTGGGAGGCTATGATTCCAAAAAAAAAGAAAACCATGCAAAATTAAAGTTAACCAGCTTGGTCTATGGTATGGAAGAAAGCAGGCCTCCCTTCAAGCTAATGTAAGAAAATGTCCAAGGAAATAATATAATTTTTAAAGAAAGATGCAAAATATTATGCATATTTGATGGTTTGAAACCAAACCTTACCTAATTCCCTAAAACCATAAATTAATAATCCATAAGTCATCCAAAATTCAGTTCTATAATGCCAAGGGTATCTATGCCTTCTAACTGTTGCAGTGTTGTTCTAAATATTTTACCTGGAAGGTGCCACTAAATGCCATGGCCAACACCATGCAAAATAAAAGGAGGCAGTAACATAAATGCCAAAAATTGCAATAATAATAGGAAATGTAAGCTGGGCAATGGACTTCCAATCCAGTTTAACAAGACAGACCCCCGGGATTCATGAAGCTCAGTGTAAGGATGGTTTTAGTCTTGCGATGAGCATCCTCATTACAGATGGTGCAAAATGCACCATATGAATATGTATGAGGGTGCACCGCCACAACCTCGACGTGCACAGGAAACGTGTGCAAGTGCAGGGGGCATGTACAAGTGCTCTACGGAGGCGTAAACATGCCACAACAGTTGCACAACCTACTATGCTTACTATTAGAGCCCGCCTCTAATAGTTAGTCAGTAATTCAGTGTCTGTGGATACCGAAATGTATGCTAACCATACAAGAGTGTCCATGAACAGTGAAATAAAATCGAAGTAGTAAACACACAAGCACATAGTGGAATGTTGAACCCTGTCCCTAGAACTTTCACAATTAGATTCCTGGTGTCCCTATTTTACATTTGTATTGCTGCAATATCGAAAGTGCAAGCAAAGCGCAGCATGTTTGTGCGTCGCTGCCCTCCACAGAGCGTAGCTTACACATCAAAATCATTCAAATAGAGAAAACCATGCTGAAACAACATAGACGTCAATAGTGTAGTAGTTAGAGCTTCCGCCTAATGAACAGGCATTCATGGTTCGAGTCCAACAATAGCACACATAATTCTCCATGTGGAATGAATGTCGCTTTGCTGTAAAACCAACATAAGAGTATCGCATGAGATGTTTAACTAAATTTCATTCAGTCAAAGTGGTACTGTCATAATGAATGAGGCACTAGTAAGCAGGTGTAAGCACAAATAAGCAGCAGTAAACATATATAAGTACCAGTAAGCAAGTCTGAGTGTGCTTGCGCGGGTGTAAGCAGTGCCCAGCACAGAAAATGTATATAAGAATGTACAGATATATAATATATATATATATATATATATATATATATATATATATATATATATATATATATATATATATATATATATATATATATATATATATATATATATATATATATATATATATATATATATATATATTTATATATATGAGGAATGAACGTCATAAAAATAAAGCATACAAAAGGAATGAGAAGGGAATCAACAACAACTTCAGTATTATATAGCGCTGTCAGAGTATGTCATATCAAGCTAGGCAGGAGTGAAAAAAGCACTGCTACTCACACCACAGGCAGGATATTATCAGTGGGAGTAACATTGTGGATCTGCTAAGTCTACTTTACAATCAGGGGTAGTCACTGGTGGGACTACCCAAAAATTAATAGGCTGTTTGGCCATCTGACCATTACACAAGCAATGGCTAGTATGTTCAAGGACTAAATGGTGAGAGAGCCTGAGAATACATGGGTTAGGACGACGTACGTGTAGTGCCCCTAATGCTTGGGAGAGGGCAATGTGTGGAGGTGTGTCATGGCTGTGATGGCAACTGGACAATGGATGATATGCGTGTATGTTGAACTCGGGTGAGGGTGGAGGAACTACGGGTATGAAATTATGGATCCAGGCATGCCAGGGTTGGATGGGCTGGTTCTAACTGGACTGCCTAGTGGACATCAGCGAGTTTGTTATAAGTATATATGCATACACACATGCATACATCTATATGTAGAAGTACATTCTCTGTAACACATTCATTCCATTTGCAGACTTAAATAACATGAATATGCCCTTACAAACCTCGACAGTAGATAGAATAATAGGTTGTGCATAAGAGGGAAGGACGAAACTGCTAAAACATAAAAGTGTGTACAATGTCCGAAGTCAGTGCTGTGCTGAAAAAAATCAAATGTGAGGACTTTCTCACACATGGAATCATTCCTGTGATCTGCCTGCTATGTTGTTGTATCTTTCGGCTTTTCCTGGTTAGGGGTCACCACAGCGGAACTCCGGTCCACTAATGATCTACAGCAGATTTTTATGTACCGAGTTGCCAGCCCTAACATACAACCTTCAATGAAGGTACGCGCATTCACGCATATCTTCACGCAGAAGATGCTTTAGCTGAGAATTGAACAGGACAACGTCTTACTGTGAGGTGACAACGCTACCGCAGCCCCACCACCGCAGTTTTATCTGCCTGCTATGGCAACGCCAATTACTAAACTGGTCTATTTGTAAAAGAATTATGCCAAACTCTTACATAATTAGCTCTCATGTATAACGTGTGCATTACCACATAGTCATACTTATTAATTTATTGTAGTGTCATGTTAACGGGAGTAGGGATGCAATGAAGTATAGAGTCTAATCTTGAAATAAAGACATGTGTGTCCTATGTGGAACAACTCAAAAATTGTGAATAGTGTCCTTTTGGTTGCTCATGTCAGCAATGTTTGTGGACTAAAAGTTTGGGATTTCTGAGGATATGTGGAGTGAGTCAACCGATGAGATGGGTCTACAGGAGAAGGGAGTGTCCAATTTGTAGTGGTGTGGATACACCACAAATCCAACTGGAAAATGGATGACTGCAGTGTTAGTGAGGTGTTGGGGTGGGTGTTTGGGGAACCAGGAGTCATGGGTATATGGGTATATATGCAAATGAAGCAGCACAGCAATAGTGTATTGGTTAGAGCATCTGCCTAATGAACAGACATTCCCATTCCGAATTCGGGTGGGGTGGAGGAACTATGGGTATGAAATTATGGATCCAGGCATGTCAGGGTTGGATGGGCTAATTCTAATTGGACTGCCTCATGGAGGTCAGCGAGTTTGTTATAAGTATATATGCATACACACATGCATACATCTATATGTAGAAGTACATTCTCTGTAACACACTCATTCCATTTTCAGACATAAATAACATGAATGTGCCCTTACAAACCTTGATAGTAGATAGAATAATAGGCTGTGCATAAGAGGGAAGGGACAGAACTGCTAAAACGCAGAAGTGTGTACAATGTCCGAAGTCAGTGCTGTGCTGAAAAAATCAAATGTGAGGACTTTCGCACATATGGAATCATTCCTGTGATCTTCCTGCTATGGCAACGCCAATTACTAAACCGGTCTCTTTGTAAAAGAAATATGCTGAACACATACATAATTAGGCTCTCATGTGTAACATGTGCGTTACCACATAGTCATACTTATTAATTTATTGTAGTGACATGTTAACGGGAGTAAGGTTGTAATGAAGTATAGAGTCTAATATTGAAATAAAGACATGCATGTCCCATGTGGGACAACCCAAAAACTGTGAATAGTATCCTTTTGGTTGCTCATGTCATCAATGATTGTGGACTAAAGGTTTGGGATTTCTGAGGATACATGGAGTGAGTCAACAGATGGGATGGGTCTACAGGAGTAGGGAGTGGCCAATGTGTAGTGGTGTGGATACACCACGAATCCAACTGGAGTATGGATGACTGCAGTGTTAGTGAGGTGTTGGGGTGTGTGTTTGGGGAACCAGGAGTCATAGGTATATATGCAAATGAAGCAGCGCAGCTGTAGTGTATTGGTTAGAGCAACTGCCTAATGAACAGACATTCTCATTCTGAATCCCACTGCATCACATACCATTTGCCATCGGTAATCTATACATGAACATATTTCGACATGTGTCCGCTGTATAACCTGCAAAATAACAATTAAAAGTGAACTGGAGCAAAGTGTCAGTGTCATAATGAATAAGGCACTAGTAAGCAGGTTTAAGCATATATAAACACCAGTAAGCATGTGTAAGTGCATTTGCACGGGGTATGCATTGCTTTACAGACACACACACATATGTATAAATATGTATATATATAAATATATATCTATATATATATATATATATATATATATATATATATATATATCTTTATATATATCTATATATATATATATATATATATATATATATATATATATAAATTGTATAAATATATATATTTATACAAATATATATATATATATATATATATATATATATATATATATATATATATATAGCTGCAGACATATTGCGGTGGTGGTGCTGCGGTAGCGTTGTTGCCTCACAGTAAGATGCTGACTGGTTCGACTCTCAGCTAGAGCATCTTCTGCGTGGAGACATGCGTGAACGGGCGTACCTTTGATGAAGGTTGTGCGTTAGGGCAACTCAGCACGTAAAAATCAACTGCCAATCATTAGCGGACCGGAGTTCCGCTGTGGCGACCCCTAACTGGAAAAAGCCGAAAGACACAACATAGCTGCAGATGTATATATATATATATATATATATATATATATATATATATATATATGTGTGTGTGTGTGTGTGTGTGTGTGTGTGTGTGTGTGTGTGTGTGTGTGTGTGTAGATATACACAGTTATACAGCTATGATAGGAAACAGCACACAAAAATGACATATGTTCACAGGCTATGCCAATGGAAGTGAGGGGCCCATGCAATAAACATGAAACACGTAGCATGACCTTCCATCCCCCCGCCCAGGCTGGACACTTGAAACATACACACAAACCTGCAAACAATATTCCACTGCTCCCCAGACCACAAGCAGGATACAACTGGGGGGGGGGGGGTACACAGTGCATCCGTGAAATATAATATAATGCTAGATAACCAATAAGCAATGCTAACCATCGCACAGCCCAACTAAGTAATTGTAAGCAATGTGTAGGGAGGCCAATACAATATGCCCACAGGTACACCTCTTTAAGCAGTGCCAACCTGAAGTAAGCATGTGTGCCCATAGCTTAGCCTTTTCGAAACCGGCCAATTACTGAAAAGTGTGGGAATCTGGCCCTACTTAAACCGAAGAAGCGGGGTTACAGCTCATAACTGGTTGTAGCATCCCCCTGCAGACAGAATAGCTGGAGTGGGAGAAAGCACTCGCTTTAGAGCGCAGCGCTGGGGCATCCAGGAATCCAAATTCATGGTATGGCCCCTGGTAAATCACCATGACAGGAGACTACTGCAGGGCCATTACCAGGGCTCGCAGTACAAAACAGAGGGCTGGGACAGTCTCACCCTTGACCTCACTAGTGCCGCAGGTATCCCCGGACTGGTGAGCAGGTCAAGCACCACCATGCAGACCTGAAGCAGCAGAGGGGGGATGTCCTGGAACAGTGGATCCAGGAAGCAAGGCAGATGCAGAATGCCCCAGAACTGAGTAAGTACTTCTTCCACTACGTAGTTAATAATTGCCTAGCTTGTGTATACTATGGATAGGCATGGCTAAATATCACTGTATTTCTCTGACAGCTGCAGATAAGCATGTTGCGAACCAGCAAGCCTATGATGCTAGGCTGCAAAGGATGCGTTGCGAGGCAGGTTAGTAAATAGCCTGCATGTACTGTCATAACAAATAAATGTAAGAGCCTGAGAAAGTGTTGTACCAGTATACAGAATAGTGTAATATACTGTGAATAAAGGTGTAACCCATGCATTGCTTCTGTTTACTCTGCAGTCATATGTTGTTGTACTGTTGCAGTTATTAAATAGTACTGTTGTAGTAAGCAGTGCTACCCACACTGTGGTATGCAGATACAATGTGTATGAAGTGCTGTATAACAATGTCAGAAGTGCAAACAGGTAAGTCATATTACACAAAATGCATTGCAAAGTCTCACAACAATTGCCTGATAGCATAGTGTACAGTGATCTTAACTGTAATGATTTTGTCACACACAGCAGGGCTTTGGATCCCAGGAGCACTAGTAAATTGTATGCATAATCATTCAACACAACTGCACACAGTCTGTTAGAATGTTCAGAGAGAAAGCTGTATGCATATTTACACTTAACAACTGTACAGATTTTGCTAGAATGCTTAAATAGAGAGTGGTATGCATATTCATATACCTCAACTGTTCCAATCTGCTCAGTATGTCCTGATAAATGGCCCACACCACCTGTCTTTTGCCCTGCTCCCGTGACAAATTAGTGTGAAGATCCAAGAAATGTAGGCAGCTGTTAATGACATATAACTGATAGTCAGACTTGTACATAGTCAGAGAATGTACATGCAAACATACCTATCATCCCAGCATCTCACCCAAAGTGTATGAGAGCAGTATCAAAACATGTTACATTAACACCTGCATCTTGCCAAGCCTGTACGTAAGACACAGGTCCCATAAATACTACTCTACAAACATACCATTGTACAATATAACGCCATTGGGTAGTATAATAAATGTAAGGGACAGATCACTGCAGTTACTACGAATGTTGTGAAAACTACAAGGATGTATTAGTTGTTAATTGAAGTCTCTCTCTCTCACCCATACCATATGTGCAAACATAACCATTTTACACAACTCATTTGGTATGTCTACACTCCTACCCTTTGTTTTGACATATGTCCTATTGGTTTATAAATATTCACATCTGTTTCTATGCATGTGCCATGTTAAAATACACCCATATTGGTGGCCTGTTGCCATCAATGAAACCTGCATGTTGTTGTAATGGCCACTGTTTACTCATATATGAATGTGTTCTGCCTGCTCTGCAACTATGTTATATCTGGTGCCCTGGGTAATGGGAATACCTATGCATGCTGTTATAACTAATCGTGAATGCTATTGACTATTACTAACCCATATCTGCCTTAAACATGCTACAACATAGCTCATATGGGAAGGTCGGTCCCAGCGGACCCACCTGTCCCACCTCAGCTGGCCATGGCACCAGGCACCAGCACATCTGGGGCCCAGCCTGGGACCTCCTCATCCGTTGACCATGCACCACCTTCAGGTGGAACTGCTGCAGGGGATGGGGCTTGCCCCCCCCCGGGAGCGGGAGCAGACAGGAACCTGTAACCCGTGGTACGGTCCAGGCCGTGGTGCATAGGGAGCTCAACAGGGAGATTTGAGACCACCTATGCCAGCTTGAGGGCTGAGTGGTGCAACTAGAGGGTGAGCCTGCCCTCCAACACAGCCCCCAGCACAGCCACCTTCTGGGCTGTGAAGGTGCAGTGGTGACTGCACATGGGTGGGGACCTCAGTCCCACTGTATCCATTGGTGGGCTCATTGGCTTACGACTTCCAAACACCCCTCTCTGTCCAAGGAGTTCCCCCCCACATGTGTCATACACTGCCCCTGTATGTGTCTTGTTTGTCTAGTCTGTCATCCTTCCCAACCTATCCTCCTTGATCAAACCTACTCTCCTTCCCCAACATCCCACTCTCACCTAAGCATAAAAGAAAGGAAGGGCAATCTGTTCCCACAAAAAAAGCATGTCCCATACATAGCTGTCCATTTCGCACATGTGTCCACTGGACACATGTAAACGTTTCTAATTGTCATCACAACATACTATTGTTGTCCTCACTCGTCTCTCAGGGTGGTGAGTGTCCAAATGTCCCACCAAATTTATTGCATATGCACAGCTGTTGCTGTAAAAGAAATGGACAGCTATGAACCTTCCCTACACCCTTCCTGCACATCCCTAGCTACCCTGCCTACTGTCTTTCCCTCTTTGTGCCCCTGTTTCACCACTTTCCTGTCACCCCTTTTTTCTTTTCTTTTAAAGAAATTAGCATGGGGGTAAGCAGGAGTACGCACATTTAAGCAGCAGTGAGTGGGTTTCAGCCTGTTTTCACTGGGGTAGGCACTGCCTACACAGGTTAAGCAATCAAGAAGGTAGCTGATTGTAAGGAACTGTAACGAAAAGTAACCACTGCTTACCATCCTGCAAAGCCGCGCATACCCGCTCACAACTGCTTAAAAGTGCCATAATCACTCCGTATCCAATAGCCTTGTTTTGCCCAGCAACAAAATAAATGGCCTTTGCAAGGCTCACAATCAGGACCCTGCACACCACAGCCAATGTGATTTACCACTAAGCCATGGCAGATATACAAACATTGGATCTTATCACAAACATATCATCCAGCACAGTCATTCAACAGTATAGGAAATGTATTCCATCATGTAGATGTGTGTGTGTGTGTGTGTGTGTGTGTGTGTGTGTGTGTGTGTGTGTGTGTGTGTGTGTGTGTGTGTGTGTGTGTGTGTGTGTGTGTTTATGTCCAGATATAGATACATACATATATCTATATATATATATATATATATATATATATATATATATATATATATATATATATATATATATATATATATATATATATATATATATATATATGTATATATACAAAGAACATCCCATGTGACAACAAAGCATTAAAAAGGAATGAAAAGGGAAACACCAGCAATGCCTGTATTATGTAGTGGTGTTGTCCTATGTAATATCAAGATTCCCTCAGACAGACATGTGTCAGTCATACACGCAAACATTTGTACATTGGCCATATACATCACTCTATGCATTTTATTTACATTAAAACTACAGTTCCTGTCCGATCATTATGTGAGAACAGTAGTCTTGCAAGGTGCTGTGTGTGACATCATCATCATGAAAAATGTAAATGGGGTAACCATAGAGGGACCGGTAGTGTCATGTGTACAATGGGGTAATCTGCATCACGTGTACCTGGAACCTTTATGAGTCATGTGCATACCAGGATCGTGTGCCTGAGAAACAGGGGTGAAGACAACTGTAGTATGTTGTGATGCATATAAAAAGGTTACATGTGTCCAGTGGACACATGTGTGAAATGGACAGCTATGTATGGGGCAAATGTTGTTCTAGGAACAGATTGGCCTTTTGTTTCCGTAAGGTGAGAGTGGTATGTGGAGGAAGGAGAGTAGGTATGCTCGTGGAGGATAGGTTGGGTAGGATGACAGACAAGATAGCATACAGGGTTGGTATATGACACGTGGGGGGATACACCTTGGACGGGGAGGGGTGTTTGGCAGTCACAAGCCCATGAGCCCCCAGATGAAATCAGTGGGACGGAGGTCCCCAACCATGGGCAGCCAACACTGCACCAAAACAGCTGCAAAGGTGGTTGTGCTGGGGGCTGTCTAGGAGGGGCAGGCTCACCCACTAAATGTGACACTCTGCCCTCGAGCTGGCATATCTGGCCTTGAAACCCCTTATTGAGCCCCCTACGCACCAAGTCTGGGACTGTACAATGACATACAAGTTCTTGTCTGGACCTGCTTCCAGGGGGGGGGCAAGCCCAATACTCAGTAGCAGTTCCACCAGAAGGTCATGCAGAGCCAACAGAGGTGGAGGTCCAAGGCCGGGCCCCAGACTTGCTAGTGCCTGGTGCCATGGCCAGCTGAAGTGAGACAGCAGGTTCCGCCGGGACCTACAATCGCATACAGCCTATGGTGCTGCAGTTTTAACCGGGATATGGCTTAGTAATAGTGAACAGCATTCAGGATTACTTATAACAGCATGCATAGATATGACCATCAACTCAACACAACAGATGGCATACATTTGCAGAGGGAGCACAACACATGCATATATACTGCATGACATCTGTACTAAGTGTAGAAAACTTGTGACTGCAGCTATGAACAGTGGCCCATTATTGGCATGTCACTGTGAGAACCTCAGACAGTGACTGTCATACCACTGTTTCATGTGACATATGTCCAATCAGGGATGCAATGTCAGTAACTCTCATCACTATCACCATGTACTGACTGCAATCCTCACACTATGCTTCTGCAGTTCACAGATGTGTGTTCAGTGAGTAACACAAAAAACAAATGGTTCCACACACTGACCAGTCCACAGATGACCTACAGATGTGGGCTCCCTCACAAACAGATCACTGTCTTGTCAGTTTTAAAACATGCAGAATAGACATTATCATACACAACTTTTTAAACTGGCAGTAGTCTCAATGAAGCATAGCTACACTTACATGATGTAGTCATGTCTGGCACATCATCCTCCTGTCCTTAGGCTATTTTCCACTGTGTATGTTGTTTGAGGAAAATCCAGATATTATCCTTGATGCTGTTTGCCAAACACCAGATCCAGCTTCTACTCACAGCGACTGTCATGGGCAAACACCAACATGATGTTCCTAGATATTGTACTGTGTTTCCATGTGATTTGCTATGGGAACATCACCACAGCTGTTCCACATGCAATCATCTAGAGGAGGACTGGAATAGATGTGGAGGCCATCACCTGATCATGACCATCACTTACAAAACACAATCTGCTGCTGAGCAGGTGTACAACTTCAAATCCACCAGAGAGTGTGTGGGAGGGACAGACAGAGGCTAAGTACATCAGAGAAGGGCTTGGAGACTAAAACCTAAACATTGTCTGTCACACGCCTACCAGTACAGGGGTTCAAACCCCCGACTGACTATTACTGTTGCAAATGCATGCAGTTACTCCATGTGCCACCTAGCTAACATGTTGGTGTGCTGTAAGGACATATATGCGTGCTGGTGAGCAACATCTGCAACAGAGATATAATAGACATATATTAAGTGTAGCACACATGAACAGATGTCATTGTCAACATAACCACACTCGCTAAAGGACTCAGACACATTGCTACACTTTGCCAGGCTCAAAAATACTGCCACACTGCAGTAATGCACAGGTACTACATGCACCACAGGGGATATCCTGAGGTTCTATGGGCTAGGAAGTCTGACATCAGTCGGTATGCCAATGGGAGTTATACTGAGTGTGACTGTTGTTGGAAGCATCATACCCCACACGCAGACACAAGATGCCAGTATTGACATGCCTGTGTGCATTGATTCATGGATGTGTAGTGGTTGGCTGTGCAAGATGGCTGTACAAGACTGGATGAGGGGTAATCCTTGGCATCACACCACCTGACAATGGTGTGCAATGTTGTTTAGGGGTGTAGTGTCTGCAATGTACCACACAGATGGGTATTGTATGAACTGTCCTGTCATCCTGGTTACCATTGTGTATGGCCATTGCTTTGCAATGCATGCCATGTCTGTGTTTGATAGTCCTTGACATGGACATTGCCTGGGATGTGCACATCCCACAATAATGTACAGTGGCATGTACAAGTGTACCTGGTTTGGCTGGAACATGTTGTGCACACAGACTATCATCAGATATGCCAATACTGGCCTGCTGTGGCAGGACCTGCTAATAGACAACAGGTTGACCCTGCACCTGCACTGATAACATGATACAGGTATTCCCTGCTGTCAGTGGCATCTGTCCATACAGGGCATGTGTGTAAGGCATTGTATGTCCTTTGTGGATCACATTTGATGGCACCACATATGTTGCAGGCATCCAGTGGGGAACATAGTGAAGGCACATTGTCTGCAATTATGTGCCTATTGTACTGCTGGATAGGGTGCCATGCCCTCTGCAGCCCACTACAATCACACCATGCCTACTGTATGTCATCAATGTGCAGGGTACTAGCAACATAACGGGAAATTCTAGGCAAGTGTGTTTATGTTTGATACATGGGTTCAGAACGCATTCCGGGTAATAGTAGGGTTGCATACTTTGTTCACTAGGCCTTTTGCCAGATGTAGGGTTTTGGCTTGCAAACTCAGTCCCTTGGCTAATTGACATCTGTACTCCTCGTGAGGTGGACATTGTGACATATAATATGGACACCATATAGGAAAACTACAAAAACTGCTCCCCAACATGTCCAGTGGTTAGACAATCACAACCACTTCCACATAGGCTCTGACTGTCAGTCACACACACCTGCCATGTGTTGGAATAGAACCCCTACTTAACTAGTTTATCACACTACAGCATTATGCGGTTACAGCATGTGCTACAGAGATTACTGGGTTACAGCACTCCCAGAGGTGTATTTCTAGGTGGGTGAGATCAGCAGGATTGCCAAAGGTGAGTATGTGAATTGAAAAGAGTATGCATACTCTAAAAAGCATTGTTTCTTTCTAAGGCAAACAGACATGCACACACATGGCCAGTCTTGGAACAAAATCTCTATCTATCTAGTTTATCACGCTACAGCATTACACATTTACAGCACGCGCTACAGAGATTACTAAGTTACAGCAGTCTCAGAGGTGTATTTCTAGGTGGGTGAGATCAGCAGGATTGCCAAAGGTGAGTATGTGAATTGAAAAGAGTGTGCATACTTAAAAAGCATTGTTTCTTTCTCAGGAAAGCACACACACACACACACAGTTGGCCTGCTTGGGATTAGAACACCTACCAATCTGGTTTATCACACTATGGCATTACACAGTTACAGTTTACGCTACAGAGATGACTGGGTTATAGTAGTCCCTGAGGTGTATTCGTAGGTGGGTGACATCAGCAGGATTGCCAAAGAAAAGCATTTCAAGTGTACTTTGAGTTGTACATATCTGTTACCTGCGTGTACCTTCTGCTTACTGTCACAAAAACACATTTACACCTGCCTTATTCAGTCCTAATTGACAGTATCAATAAGGCTTGCAGGTCTTGAACCCTGGAGCATGGACACTGAGGTCACTGGACGTACAACTACGCCATCTGGGTTGTATATATGTTTCATGGATTTTATAATGCACATCTTACTACAGATATTTAACAGTACTGAAAACAAATGGGACAGTCACTTTGTGTAAATATGTACAGTACCCTTGAATGTACTGTACTCTGTGAAACAACAAAGACAAGTCTGCATCTGTACAGCTGTATATATATATATATATATATATATATATATATATATATATATATACATAGATATATGTGTGTGTGTGCGTGCACCTATGGGCTGTGTATACACACACACACACACACACACACACACACACACATGTATATATATATATATATATATATATATATATATATATATATATATATATCTATCTATATATATATATATATATATATATATATATATATATATATATATATATATATATATATATATATGTATATATATATATATATGTATGTATATATATGTCTGAACACCCTTTGTACAGAAGGGTTCCAAATGAACTGACGTGTACACAAAACAGAGGCATCTCTTGTTTTATAACATTTAAATCTTAATCAGTTCACCAGAGAAGGGATGGTTGTTGTGTATGTGGAGTTTGGGGTGGGGAATGATGGCTAATGTAATCTACCCTGGGGATTGTGAAGTTTGGGTGTGGGAATGATGGGTATGAACTTACACCCCGGCGACCACTTCTGTGTCACTGCTCGACAGTGGCACAGAAAAATAACATACCCAACTGGAGTCGTTCCTGACTGTGTATTCTTTTCCATTCCTAACTATATAATACTTCGTAGACTCTGGTCACAACAGATGGCTACCATGGTGTGCAGCATGTTAAAAGACATTACACATGTGTATGCCTGGCTACAGGGTAGTCACACACACAAACACGCACACACTTGCCAGTATTGTTCATACACGTCTTGTCTATGTAAAGGTAACTAGTACAGTGGTATGCAGTTGGGGTATGTGCCACGAACACATACAATTACACTTACTTTGATTCCACTTCTGAGCTGGGTGACATCACAGGACTGATTACTTGCAGTGGGGAGGGGGAGGGGGGAAAAGAGACGTTTAGCAGTTGACAAGGATAAAGGCCAGTGCAAAAGGTGGTATCTCTTTGGAATGCAAATAAAAACACTGTCATGACAGGATGCAGACTCAAATACACACACACAATCACACTCAGCCATTTGCTGACACGCACACTCAGGCATTTGCTGACACACACACACACAAACGCACTCAGACATTTGCTGACACACACACACAAACACACACATAAAGTTGCCAGTGTGGGATCAGAACTCCTGCTTATCTACAGATCACTATTACAGTACTAAGCAGTTTCAAGACATGCCACAGAAATTACACATTCCAAAGCAGTCAGAATGCCCTTCTATGATTGAGGACAACAACAGGGATACTGACAGTCAAGATGTACATAGCTGTAAACCTGTGTGTTTTAAGTAGAATGCACTTGCAAAACACACGGCGGCCTACTCAAGCCATGGTTTTAGATTTATGGCCATTGACCATGTAAAAATTGACCCGACAGGAGGCCCTAGAAACTTGAAACTAGAGGAACTAGAATTGAAATGGCAGGTGAAATTGAATGCATACAGCTTCCCTGGATTAAATGAGTCTTGTTCAATGGGAAGTTTATTAAAATTGAACAGTCTAAAGAGATGACTGCTTAGATTCTTATTCTTTTGTGTACGATATTTTGAATCTTTTGACATTTCTAGTTTCTTAATATCATTGTCAATATGTTAGACATGAAATTTGTAACCTAATGTAGGTCTAGTCTATTAAAAATAGATCATGTATATATATGTTTTTGAGAACCTTATATTATGTCATACTATATACACAATTTTCTCATCTTCCTATTGGAAGCTGAGCCTATTATTAATACGTATGACATGAAACTTGGAATTTAAATATGGGATCCAGGGTAATAATAATAAAAAATAAAAACGAGAACACGAAAACACAATAATACACTTTTTGTAAACACTACACTTTTTGTAAACATTATATTATATACAAAAAACATCTTATATACAAAAAAAATTTTCTTGATAATTCATAATTAACTTTTGTCTATTTTAGAATATTTTTTGTCTTTAGACATGTTTTTACTTTAGACACATGACTCCTGTGACCTCTGTATCAGGAGTTAATAGCATTTTATATACATACAGATTTCTTGCTGTGTTTATGTCATCATAAATACCTCTTTTCTTCTTTTTTGTAATATTTAATAACAATTTACTCAAATGTTTTTAACAAAATCATATGGGTTTTAAATTTATAAATGTATATGTTTTATGTACTCTCTGCTTCTAACATGAATTTAGGTTTTACTTATTTGTCACCAGTTATGGCTCTTGTTGCTTTAAAATTGAGTCAAAGGAGTCAATTGTAGAATGTAGGTTGATTGTTCAGCCTTTTTAAATGGTTACGCTGTCAGTGGTTGTGTTTCTGAAGAAGTCAGCTTATATGTGCTGACGAAAAGCGCTTAAAAATAAATATATTCTCTTTTTGACTGTCTATCGCTGTTCACGGCTTGTTTTGTTTTCCTAGTTTGGTTTTGCTCAAGTTTCATGTTTAAAGTAGGTGTCCATTACAACCTATATGCACAAAGAAGGCACATCATCTGCAGGTAAGACATAGATAGGTAGGCCTGAGAGGTATAGTTGTAGCACCACAAGCCCAGAACTGGAGTATGCCCATCTGTGGAATGGACAACTACTATCACTATACAGGGTTACAGTGGTCATGCTCATACACATAGAAACACACAACTTGTTTGGATGCATTGACTCCAATTACACAAGGTGACAGTGGGCATGCCCATACACATAGTAGCACAGGGCCGTTTGGGATGCACTATGACTACAACTACACAGGTTATACTGAGCATGCTCATACACTTAGAAAGAAAAGGCTTGTTTAGATGCACTGACTCAAATTACACAAGGTAGTAGTGGGTACGCTCATACACTTAGTAGCACAGGGTTGTTTGGGATGCACTCCAGTTCTAACCACAGAATGCCACAGTGTACATGCTCATACACTTACATGTACAAAACATGTTATAATGGACTCCTATTGTAAACACACAGGTTTACAGCTATGTACATCTTACCTGTCAGTATATATGCATATCATACTGGTTTACTACCAGATACCTGTATGTGGCCCATAAATGATATATCTGTGTCTATGATGTGTGATACACATGCATACATGTACATGGATTACTGACATATATATGTTAAATATACACAATCATGCATGTGTGGACGTGACAGACACTAGATTAATTACTGACATATATATGTTACCCTGCGGTGGTGGTGCTGCAGTAGCATTGTCACCTCACAGTAAGACATTGTCCTGTTCGATTCTCAGCTAGAGAGTCTTCTGTGTGGAGACATATGTGAGTGGGCGTACCTTCATTGAAGGTTGTGCATCAGGGCTGGCAACTCAGCATGTAAAAATCTACTGCCAATCATTAGTGGACCGGAGTTCCACTGTGGCGACCCCTAACCGGGAAAAGCCAAAAGACACAACAACAACTGACATATATATGTTAAGTATACACAATCATGGATGTGTGGACGTGACAGACAATAGGTTAACTGGGACACACAGGTGGATGCTACCTACAGCATATGTCACACACCTTGCTGCCCTGAAAGGCATTCATTGATAGCAGGTTGTGGACAGTGGCATTATACTTGGAACAGTGGCATGTGCAAGCATAATGTGTGAGCCTCATTGTGTAATGATACTGAGGTGCAGGTGTCAAGATGACATCTCCCAGCTGTTAGTTGTCATTATTAGCAGGACTGCTACACTAAGTATATTTCACATTGGTTATATACACAACGATTGCTGCTGTCCATCACCTTACATGCGGCATTTGCTACCAAGCACATTACTGCCACTCGCAGTGATGTCATGGTATGAGTGGCAACTGCTAGACCAAAGCAACGAGCCAATGTCCTGCTGTTATTATGAGGTTGTCCACTGTCTGTCATTCCAGGCTGTCATGACTGAACAACAAGCCTTAGACACAGAGCACATGCATCCATGTTTCAAGTGAGTGCGGATAATACCTAGGTCATATTTACCCATATAGTCGCATTCCAAGGCAAAAGTCCTACACACAGAAGTTACACCCTGATACCTACAAGACAATTGCATTGGATGCTTATGCTAACCAGTGCTAGATGTGTGACTTTTGTAATTCATTTGCTCAATGTAGAACCTACAATGGGGAATACTGACATCTGTGCAGTGAGGAACACCTGGCTGAAGGCTCTGTAGTGCATAATTGCACTACCACCATATAACTCAGATCCAGACATGTGGGCCATAACAGTGGTACAGACCATTCCAGGTGGTGGTGTCCACATATTCGTAAAGGCTACTTACATGTAAAGACCACTACTCTGACATAACTCATCACAGATGAGTCAGGTACAAGTGACAGTGGCAAATGCTGCATTCTAGGTTGTATCCTCGTATACATCCAGCACCTTGTCCCCAGACTACTAACACACATCCATGTGTGGTATGACATAGTATGGTAGACCACCAGATAACCCTCGATTGGTGGACTGTACCTTGGCCTACATCAACTGTGCAAAGTACCCATGTACAGACACAGCTGCATAATGTGTTATGCAATGCAATAATACCACTGTTTGTAACCAGCTTGGCTGTACACATACCAGGGTCCCTCGAATGTTGTCAGCATTAACACAGTTGACTGTTGCTGTACACCAGTAAACAACACCCTCATGGTTGTATACGACCTAACTGTACTTGCCCTGGATATGTACATCCCACACTCATACAAAATAAATGACATTACCAAAGCTTTCGTTATCCTTTCTACACACAGGTGGCTAAAGTCATTACACACATGCACATGGCAGATAGCATGCTAACAGTACATACGGTATGATATCTATGTTAACAGAGGTAATATTCCATCTACACCCATGACATCTATCATATCATACAACAACCAATGTGGCATGTATGTCATTAGACATGTCCACCTAATGCAATGCCTGCAAACATACCCAAATAACAGGATCATATGACCTACACAAAGCCTGTATTGACAGACTCAGGGAAATCCAGCTCTGCTCTGTATGTTCCTTTGTAGTCACAGGTGATATGTCCATGACATGTACAGCCATGTGTGCCCACAGTTCCTACATATACCCCATGTCAACAATTGCAAGCCATGCATGCTGTGTGCTGTCTGGACATTAGCCTTAGAACAACAATAGCAAGTATGTGCTGGGGTGAGATTTCACAAGCCAGAGACCTCACCCATGCTTGAATGAGTGTACTGCCTAGCTCTAACAGAGCACTTTGCTGGCACTCTTCCAGTAAACATGAGGTGTGTGTGTGTGTGGCAAATATGATGTGCTCACTGTTGACCATTACAGTGACCTGGTTTCACCATGGAACTGTCAAGTAACAGTGTGTAAGAGCATGACATGGAAAAAATGCTGCGCGTGTGTCTTGCTGATATGTGCTGTTGTCATATATGTACACTTGGCTACTCTGTGAAGATGGTTGAGTCCTACCGGTACATGGATACAACATCCATTATTGTGTAATGCTCGGCTATGTTTCACACATGGCATGGGGAAGGTGTGGAATGTAACCTCTTGATCTGCTAGTCCACTTACTGATGTAGACCGCATATGTGTACATGTATTGTTTAGATTCCATGGGTGTGCAGTGTCTGATGTTTGAAGGTGGCTGTTGTCTTAGTACATCATGCTGTTGCAATACAGCCTCAACATTGCCAACTGTATATGGTGATATGCTCAAAGTACAGTAAGCTGTAAATGAGGTATGGACAGATGTTTGGACATGACTACTAAGTGGTGGGGCTACTTTGAAGATGAATGATTACTGAGCACAGCTCACTGGTGTGTTACAACCATTCCTACAATAACCTGTGTAACTGCTAAGGTCTGGTTTTGTTAATTGAAGTGGAAGACAGACAATGTAGAATGCAGTAAGAGTGACACTGAAGGCAAACCTCTTGACACCTGTAACAGTAATACCTCCCCTGTGCATATATTGTGCATATATCAGCACAGTTGTCAAAGGAAAGAGTCAGTATGCTTTGTAGTGAATGTGATAGTGCTTTAACTCTGTAATACCTATCATGAGATAGGTAGGTGCTTGATTCACAGTTCTGGCATGTGTGGGTGGGTGTGTGTCCATATATGTCACTTATGGTTGGGAATACATCCCACATGTTTTTCACTCTCCTGAACACTGTTGTTGACATCAGTACAGAGTGAAGTGTAGAAAGAAAGCCCTAGGCAGGTGGTTGAAGCTCACACGTCAAGTGTCTGTATGTGTGTGACATAGGTGTATATCTTTGTGAATGCCACAGTGTCTGTATGTGTGTGTGTGTGTGTGTGTGTGTGTGTGTGTGTGTGTGTGTGTGTGTGTGTGTGTGTGTGTGTATGGCTGTCCGGTCCCTGGAGTGAGGCTATATTTTACCATAGTGAGATGGTAATGCCCCCTCCCCCCATCCACTCAATGCAATCTAGTATCCCTGTTGATATCATCAATCTTAGATGGGCATTCTAACCGCTTGTTAACATGTACACCCTGGGGTGTGGCTTGTTTTTACATAGCCTGCTGATGAACACCCCCCTCCCCACATATAATAACTGCACTATAGTATCCCTGTCAATGTTATCGATCTTAGGCCATTCTGACTACCTGTACATGTGTAATCTCTGTGGCGCGTCTTGTAATTGCGTAGTACTATAATGATGATTTGCACATAGGCAGGGGTTCTCATCCAAACACTGGCAACTGTGTGTGTGTGTGTGTGTGTGTGTGTGTGTGTGTGTGTGTGTGTGTGTGTGTGTGTGTGTGTGTCAGAGTGTGTGTTACTGTGTCTGTGAATCCCTGAGTGTGTGGGTGTCTCTGTTTGCATCCTGTCATGGCAGCAGGTATTACTGCTTCCCAATGAGAAGCCACTATTTCCACTGGCCTTTACCCTTGTCATCTGCTATACCACTCTTTCACCTCCTCCCCGCTCCAGGTAACTATACCTGTGATGTCACCCACTATGGATATGATTGCTTTGAACACAGTAGCTTACTACACAGCTATCATGCTCTTGGATCATTAGAACAGTAAACATAATTGAAACATGGGAGATTATAACTGTGATGAGAAAGCTACAATGTGCATGCAGGTATTGTCATACAGACCTGTGAGTAGTCAACAAGTACATATGGGACACTAACTGCAAACACTGACATCCCCTGGCACATGCAACTACACCTGAAAGTGGAAGGCAGAACATCAAGATCAACATGCTGTTAGTGTTGTTACACATGATACATACTGTCAAACATACAAAATGCATTTTAAAAAACTGTAATACGTGGTATGTCTGATGCCTGTCAACTCTACTCAACAATATTAATCTACAATTGTCTACATAGTATGTTTACCTTGTGCATCAGACCATATGAGCATGTCCCTGCACCGATGACGTGGATGACAGGGATGCAGCACATGCATCATCATATGCACAGGGTGATAATGTTTGCCAGAGGTCTAGGCTGTGCCATTGGATGACATCATGTGTGTGTGTTAGGGACTGTGATATCGTTGGGCATGTGTGGATGTTATGCGTGTGTGTGTTGAGGTGCTCTACATTTGTTTCTGGTGTGTGTGTGTATGCATGCACACAGGTCTAGCATATGGCTGGCCTACACAGGAGTATTATTGACAGCTGCACACTGCACTAGGCAGGTTTCACAGTTCACAGTGTCCGACCACGGCCACGTGACCTTTGCCTGCCAGGCAGAGGTCCAGATTGGGTACTGTCTGATTACACATGTCCACTGGAACTGTGCCCCTGTTGGGACCATCCAGGACCACATGCATGTGGCCTGCTGTGTCCTGGTGTGGACTGTACAGCACCAGCTGCACTGCTGCTGCTGCTACTGCCACTATGGGAGCAGGCATGTGCAGTAGCATGTTCACGTAGACCTTCAACAGGTGATGTAGCTGACCTACATCCACATGCCTGATGCCTCACTCCAACCAGATGTTCCAGCACAGACATTCCACGCTCGAGGATTGACATGCCATGGTCAAGGACTCCCACCATGTCACCCAATCGTCTATCCAAAATATCTGCAAGATGATGGTGAGCATTTGCAATTGCCTGGATGTTGTCAGTTAATGAATGGACAGCAGTCGTCTGAAGCCTTAGACCTTCTCTGTTGTGCTGTTCAGCACGTGCCTGTGCCTCCATTACAGCCCAAAACATGCATCTCATGACTCCAGCTGATGTGCTTTGTCTCACAGGGGCATGCTGGCCAGTGGTCCTTCTATGGGCAGCACTGGGCACATGCCTGTGTGGGACATCACCAGTCAGTTGACTGGGATCATGATGTGCAGATAACCTTCCATAGTCTCCACACTTCCCTGTTCCATGCTACCACCCACCAACTGTCCTTCCTCTATGTCCAGTGATGATGAGGAATGTGTAAGCAGGGGATCTGTGTGTGAGGAAGAGGGGAATACAGGTGGACTGGCAACCAATGGCACCGATTCAGCCCCTGACAACCCTGCCTGTGCCTCAATCATACTTTCATCATCACTGCTAGAGTCTGTGGGGACACTAACATCATGTGGACCGCAGGAGGACAACTCACCTACATCAACACCTGTGAGGGGCAGACAAGAACTGTACATTACAAGTTATACAACACAGACACACAGACACACAGACACACAGACACATGCTATGGCACCCAAGGCATGCAACATGCAGGTGATATGGCAGAAGGCATTCATCTTAGACAATTATAGTGGTAGTTATCATACATCCCAGAGTTTCACACAACAGCATGCATGTGTTATAGCAGATGGCATGCACCTTACACAATTATAGTGGTGGTTAGCATACCTACATGTATTGCACTATTTGTGTTAGTAGCTTATGCCCCATACCTACAACACAATGCATGCACTATGCACCGTTGCACTGCACTGCCATGGTGTGTGCAAAATACATCACATGTTAGCAGACCATTGCTGACCTTTGTAAATATGCCACTGATATTTTGTGTTGGCCACTGCCCCTATGTGTAAGGACATGAGCAGAAGGGTATGTCGACTGAATACTATGTTTGCCTGAGACCTAGCTTGCATATCTTCCCCAAAGCAGTGCATGTCTGTTCAACATTATTATGCCTACCCCTGAGCTAAGTCTACAGACATTGTGCATGTGGCAGTACACACATTTGACATGGCTGTTCCTACTTTGCAATGGTGCCACAGACCAGCACAGGTTTACAGTTCACCAGCCTGATGTGTGGCATATGACCTTGCCAATCACATATAGTATGACATGTCTTTTGCTGACGTGTTGAATGACATGCATACATGTGTAACACAATGGTGTCCTTTCCAATCTACAGTGCAGTAATTATGTCCCAATGCAGAGACATGTTATACTAACATGGGCCTTCAGCTGACGCAATGTTGTCTGTCTGCCCTACAAATATGCAGTGACATACTGCATATTGAGCTGATGTGCATAACCATTGCAGGGCATCATGTGGCTTCACTACTGCTATACAGTGTGAGTTACTGACACAGTTTATAGCCATGACTGTGTTCACATACAATACATATCTAATGTGGAATGTGACCCACATCACCGAGGTGTATACACACTAAACACTAATGTGGAATGTGTGACACAGGTCACAGAAGGATATACAGATGACACCCTTGCACATCTGCAACCATATTACTGATGCCTGGCAACTATGCCCACGCATGGCTATCTTAGCAGTACTCCATGTCCCACATGCCATTTGTGTATCTCACACACATGAGGAGCAGGCATGACAGTGATGTCTGACTCCAGCAAGGTGAATATACTGTATCTGTGGCCTGATGTGGTTGTATGTTGTGCAACACATGTATATATTTGGATACTGTATAGATGAATGCTTTCATGTCGTGACACACTCAAGATGCTCAAGACATGTTATGTGGTGGTTTCATGTTATGCCTACACAAGCTGTGCACAGGCCTGTTTGATGTTTAGTGTTTCACATCTGCAATATCACCATTACACAAAGGACATAGCTGTATTGTGTCAAGCCAATGTACAACAGAGTGTACACACATAGGTTCATAGGTTTATACTAGGCTATCTTCCCTAAGGCATTTATAAGCCTAGCCCAAAGTTTTGTGGCTTACGCCGCCCCTTATGTTAAAAAATACTGTGCCCATTAGTTTGTTGTGCCTCTGTCCAGCAGGGACACAGAGATGATTCCCGGGGTCCATGTACATCACTTCTACTGTGTGTGTTGCTTCATGTCTCTGGCCATCCTCCATGGCCATGTGCACACATGTTCTGTCCAATGGTTGTAATGGCCATTTATTTCACATGTCATTGTTATCCCATATGACATACACCCATAGATGTCATATGCTCCACTGAGGACAGGGTTATGCAGACAAAGGGTGGTATGTATGGGACGTGAGATATCATGTTTTGCAGGATAGATGAGGAGTGTTGCAGTCAGCCCACTACATGTCATGGACATGTCAGATAGCATATGACATTATGTGACATTCATAGCAAGGGTATAATCCACAAGGGTGTATCATGTGGGCCAGTCATACTCCAGCTCCAACACATTTAGAGTGTGTGCACACATATGCTCTCCGTACAGTACTGTTTGTATTCCCAACATGTGTAATGCTGATAGTACCTGTCCCTACAGTGAAACATACCTCCCCCATTGTATTCACAGTTGTCCACACATCTGGCAATGACAGTTTGGAAGGTTTAGTGTAGGTGTTTCATGTAGTCTTCAATTGTTTCACATGGGTAACTACTGTGATGCATTGCAGGTCTGACCAGTGTCTATTAACAGGACCACCATACATTATGTGTACATGTGTTATGGCAGATAGCATGCAATTAATATGAGCTGTGCATTATCAAGCCTGGAAAATAATATCAATCTCACCTGACACAGACTGCTGACACTACAAAATGCCAGAGGTACCTAAACAGGAGTGTCACTGCAGTAAGATCATTATCCACACCTGTGTGATAGCTACATGGTGCAATGTCCATGTTAGCACATAAGCCAGAACAATACACTATACTATGGATTATGCACATATGTGCATACATAAAGTAGCAGACTATAGTATGTGGCATGTGTGCATACATGCCTTGTATATGATGTTACATTACATATTGTACAGTAACACATGTAACTATGTGAAATATAGTTGTGTTATATACTTACCAGGCAACTCCAGGCTTGGTGGTTGACAGACACCCAACTCCACAATACCAGCTAAAGCTTGTGGATGGAGGTCTGCAGGTGTCCCCAGGTTGGCCAGTAGCTCCTCGGTACATGTGAGTGGGGGCTGGATGAGTGGCCCCCCACCTGTTGCACCTTGTTCCCTGGTGATTGCATTAGCACACTGTTTCACCCATCTTATGAGGTCAGTGCAGTGTCAGCACACCTGCTGATAGGTGCGATTGTAACCACCAACATCATTTACCCTCCTGCGGAGTTCCTCCCACAGGCATCCCACTGCTGTGCATCCTGTGGCACATGGCTGAAGAGTGTTGAATGGTTGTCAAGGAGGTATGGGATGAGGACCTCATCCTCCAAGAAGGTGTATGCTGGCAGCCTGCCACGTGGCATAACTGGAAGACATAATGATGGAGACAGGCCGCAGTAACTCAAAAAGAAGTACTGAAGTATAGCTGAACATACATGTGTATCACATTTATTAAGATTACAAATACATCTTTGCAAATCTACATGACACTAACACCACTGACATGTTTAAGTCACACACATTTGACACTTACTGGTGATGTGATGTTATCACCATTAATGTGTGTGTCATGTGATGACATTGCTCATACTCCATGTGGATGTTGTCTTGACATGGGCATGTCTGTTTGCCTGTACTGGTGTCTTTACCTATCAGCACATGCCTGGATGTGTTCACTTTAATGCAATAGACGTTAATGCTGTGTATATGTCACATATATAGTCATGCACAGTCTTTAGGGCCGTGACCTGTGACCCTGCAGATTTTCTCACAAAATGTTTTACATGTATGTGTTTTGCCATATACATCTACATGGCACTGTACAGGTGTGTAGCATCCTGCCATGTATTGCCTGTGTTGCGCATGTGAAACACATGGGACAATAGCTAGCCTGATGGTATTTGCAGAGTTGGCTATCAGCATGTATGGTCATAGTGAACTAGTAGACTATATGCCCTAGGCCATTTATGAGCCTAGACAGAAAGGTTATCTAGCTGTAGGCAACAAAAGTTCATAGGTTCATAGGTTGGTACTAGGCTATTGGCCCTAGGGCCTATACAAGCCTAGCCATAACAATTCCGTGGCTATTTCTTCTCACACTATTTACTTTCCTGGACCCCTTGTCTAGCAGGGGGACTGACGTGATCACCGGGGTGAATTTCCTTTCTCCCATCCAATCATCAAGGTTCCTTTTGAAGAGGGCCAAAGAGGCACTCTGCTTGACATGTATGGGCAGTCCATTCCAGAGTCTGGGGAATCTCCGGGTCAGGAACATATCCCTCTAGCATGTCTTGTTTATTGTGATGACAAGGTTTAGATCCCTGGAGCGTGTGGCTCTGAGGGATTGGGATTTCTTTAAGTGTAGCATGTCCAACATTTCTGGGTTTGACATGGCCTTGTATGTTAAGCAGAGATCGCCTAGGAGTAGAGGATATGTGACAGAGAGTATAGCTGGAGTTTAAGGAGGTCAGCACAGGGCATCTGCTTTAGGCCTGTGATGCTTTTAGTGAGGTATTTCTGTGGCATTTCCAGTTGTTGTAGATGTCTTGAGAGGTACATACTAAATGGGGTATTGTATTCTATAATGGGTCTAATGAGAGATGAGTACAGTGGGACAATGACCTCCTTTTTTCTTGATGAAAAGCCCTTAGCGATGATGAGGTGTGCCACATAGAAGGACTTCCTAACTGTGGATATTGAAGGTGAGACCACTGTCCACCTGTGTCCCTAAGTCTCTTATCACACCTTTGGTGTTTAATATACTGCCACCTATGTGGTAATTCACGGGAACATTTTTTTTCCCCAAAGAGGATAACTATACATTTCTTGGCATTGAGCTTGAGCCCATGGCTCTGGCACCAAGCATCTGTTTCTGTAAGGCCCTTTTGTAGAGTACCCACATCATTTGGGGATTCAATAACGGCTCCCAGTTTGCAGTCATCTGCATACTTTGTTAGCCAGAATCCCTTAGTGTTGGCCTGTACTTCAGAGAAGTAGATGCCAAACAAGAGAGGTCCCAGGACTGAACCCTGAGGTACTCCACTTGTCACTTGTCTGGAGCTGGATTTGGAGTCAGCTACTTTTACAGTGTGGGTTCTGTCAGTAAGCCAGATGGCAACCCATCCAGTGACATAGGGATTAATGCCCAGCTTAGTAAGTTTATCTATGATTCCAGAGTGGGGGATTGTGTCAAAGGCCATGGCGAGGTCCAGATAGGCTGTGTGGACTGCCTTACCCTCGTCCACGGCTCTGGAGACTGATTCAAAGAAGTCAATCAGGTTCATGAGACAAGATCTGCCCTTCACAAACCCAAACTGGGTGGGGTCCAGTATTTTAAGGTTGCCAATGTCTTTGCTTATAAGTTCCATGATAATACGTTCCATGGCCTTGCAGATCGGGCTCGTCAGACTGATGGGCCAGTAGTTACAGGGATCCAAAGTGGATCCCCCCTTGTAGAGTGGGACAAATGTAGCTGTGTGCCACTCAGTGAGCATGAAGCCTGAGGTGAGGGTATGATTAAACAGACAGGTAAGCTTCAGTGGCCAGTTCAAGCAGTGCCACAGAACTGATCCACAGGGTTACTGATATATTTGGCATGCAGTCATCACACCATGTCACAGAGAGGGGCGATGTGCAATGTTACTGGACAGGGATGCATAGTATGGCAAGAGTATGTAAAGTGTATGGTACAGAAATATGTCAGGCATGTTGTGATCCTTGTACTAGAAAGGTGGATGTCTATGAAGTATGTATTTATTTGGAATCAGGTGGTGTTAAATGTAGCATGGCCAACATCTCTGGGTTGGACATGGTTTTATTCTGGGTAGGCTGCATGCTACATAGTGGAGCTAGAGATTGGGAAGGGCAGTGTAGGCCATCTACACATGGGCAATAACCCTTAAAGAAAATATGTGATCTATTATGGGTCACATGACTGTTGAGTATGGCTGAACAATTATCTCTATATTCACGGATGGCACCCTGTCATGATTAGGGGTGCCACATACGACTACCTGACTGGTGTGGTGAAGTAACTATCAAAGGAAAGACTACTGTCCAGCTGCATCCCACGCACACACAGTTTCCATTACATTGACCGCTGCCTAGGTGGCAGTTCATGTGTACAGGGTTTTTAACATAGGGGATGACAATGCAATACTTAGCTGTCAAATTGTGGCCATATGTCACACACCACACATCTGACACACAAAAGCCCTTCTGTATGTTGAACGCAGCACACACTGAGTTAACTATTGCTCCTAGTTCATAGTCATTTGCAAACATCAATAGGCAGATGCCTTCTGTGTTAGTCTGTGTGGTATAGATAACAAAGAGGGGGAGTACCAGGAATGAACCCTGTATTACTGTGGCTGGCACTGGTTTGATGTTCGTGTATTAGTCAGATACCTTCTGTAGTGTTGGTTCTGCCAGCAGTCCAGTTGGCAACTACTCCTGTGACATAGGAATATACACCTAGTTTACTGAGTGTAGCTGGAACACAGTATAGGTAATGGTGTCCTAAGACCAAGCAAGGTCATGATATACTGTGTGAATCAACCTTACTGTCATCTACATCTGTACTGAGTACATCAAATACGTTGTTCACGGTTCATGGCCTTACAGACCAGACTCAGCAAGGTAGTAGTGCACTATTTCCCATTATCAATGGTGTCTCCCCCTTTGTGGGGTGTGATAACTGTTGCTGTGCACCATTCAGTGTGTACAGATCCTGACATGGAGCTATGATTGAACATGATGTGTATGTGGAGAGCTGATTGTTCTTACATTTGTGTTGGATACACCCCGAGATGTTGACAGGTCCCATGAAGTTGTATGTATGTATTTAGAGAGTGCAACTTGTACCTGCATAGTTGTTATTACAGGGGCTTTGTAGTGTACATGGATATATAACTATGTGTACCTGTAGGGGGGGAGAAGGGAGTGGGTTTAGGTTCTCCAAGACCCTATCTGGATGAATGGGTGCTATTTCTGTAGTTGCAGTACTTCCCATGCCATAGTGCTGTGCAGCACGGAAGGTCTTGTCATTGCCATTATGATTAATGACACAGCTATAGCATGCTCTGTGTGCTTGGCCTCATAATATGTGGCTGATTAGTTTCACAATAGCTTTGTGTGGTTTTATATGGTGTATCTGCTTCTTACTGAGGCTGACCAGGGGTCACCTATACTCATGTGTGTTCACTCTTGCAACAGTCACTACCTTCTGTGGTACAGTTTAAAGCATGGTACCACCAGTTTCCCTTCTTGTTTTGTTTGGTTGAATCTTGGTTCTGTTTTAGTGGCACAATCACTGCATGTATGTGACTGCTTAAGGTTCATTTGTATATGATTCAGCATTTGCACATGCATTGTCCATCTGCATGGGTGCCATGACAGTCACCACTTTCTCTTAGGAAGCATAACATTGGCTTTGGAGACTGACTATGTGTAGCATACTGTTAGCCCTGTTTGTGTGACTATTGTGATCCAGGTCATTGGGGTTGATGGAATCCAACATGCATTGATCGCAGGTGCTGGTACATGAGGAGTCTTCCCAGTTCATAATGGAATAGTTGAGAGTAGCCATTATTATGGTTTTCTGTCTCAAACCTAATCTTTCCCATTACAGCACATTATGACAGTTGGGAAATCCACGGCATAGTGGGTGATCTGTTGCAATGTGCAATTTGAATTCCACTTTGGCATAAAGGTAGTTGCTCAGCATAATGCATCTGAAGTTATGCAAGTGCAACTAGTGTGGGGGTGTACATATCCTCCAGGAATGTGGACACACCTGCGGCCCGTGTGTTCCAATAAAGGATAATGGGCAAGAGGTGAGGTATGTGTTATAACATGGTCATGTATGTGTGCTCTCTGGAGCATTGAAACATGTCTCAGCTACTGCACAGATATGTTCTCCATGTTAGGGATTGACATAAGTGAGTCCATATAGTGTTTCTGACATGTATCATTGAGTAGCGAGACCCGCAGTTTATAGGTTGGCTGTCCCTGTAACAGCAGTGGACCTTCACTTGAACTGTGCATGATGAAGGCACTATAGAGGAAGCATGAGCCCTAGGCAGTATCCAGATTCCAAGGGGTGACAGGTGCAGGCCTTGTCTGGAAAAGCATCATGGTCTGTCAACCATGTTATCCCAGGCAGACAGATACTGGATACCCTTTGACTTGCACCACTACATTAGACAATTGTGGAATACAGTTCTTTTGTCCCCGTACTGCAGTATCATTCTGGCCAATGGCAGAATGCTACCCGGGCCTTGGTACATACCTGCATGGGCTACAAGACCTGACAGTTCCTACATGTGTTTCCATTCAGTCCAGGCGACTGCATCACAGGTCCTGCACAACAACATGGAATATGCCAGAGCCATGTGTATAGTTCAAAAGGTGGTCTGAGTGTATGGGTATGTGGCTAATCATGGCCCACAGGCAGCTGACAGTATGTATGCCCTCGTATAGGTCGGTGTGTAACATAGTGCTAGAGTTTGCATTCACAAATGACTACTGTTGGGCATGATTACGGCCACGTGTTCTGAGTTGTGGCACAATTATGCAAACTATGCTATACAGTTTGTGTATTTCATTGTCTGTCTCTTCCAGCTTGGGAGGTCACTTGTTTGGCCAGATACTTAGAAGCATCTGTGAATGTGTGTGATTTCTGGTAGTGTGTGTGGGTGTCCTTACTGTGTTCTGGTAAGGGTATGTGTTGGTTGTGATGATGAGATGCATGTATTAACCTACACCTCATGACTGTCCAGTCCAGTCATGGCTGTAGACTGGACTGCCTTCCAGCTTACCCCTGTAGCTGCATCCCAGACAATGTGGTGTTAGGTGGGTTTGGCAGTGTACATGGCATAGAGATTACATTCCCCCAGGATGGCCACATACACAAAGATGACATTAATAAACACCAGTAGCTGACTAGTGGACATGCCTGCATTCAGTACTACAAGTACTACAAGTACCAAGTACTCCCAAACACAGGAACCCCACTCGGCCTTCCTGAGAATACTGGAAAATATGAAGGTCTCTCCAAACACCATTATATTGGGTGACTTCAACTACCCAAACATAGACTGGGAGCATTACTCTAGCTCCAACACCCTAGCCCAAAGGTTCCTAGAATTTATAAACTCAAATGCTATGGAACAACTTGTTACCACTCCCACAAGAGGGGAAAACATACTGGACCTGATCATCACCAACATGGGGACACTATGCTCCAGACCAGAAGTGTATCCCTCACTGGTAAGAGCAGACCATAAACTAATCTCACTGGATATTCACATCCCGACCCCACCCCTGCCCAGAAAACCACAGTGAAAAACTTCTAAAGCAAATTTCACACACCTCAAAACCGAGGCGAAATCCTTCAAAGCCCCCGGGCCTGTGAAAAATATGACCCAGACCGCAGAATCCTTTATAAATGCATTCTATGAACACCTTCAGGAATGCATGGATCATGCAATACCAAATAAAACCAAGACCCAATCCTCCAAAGGCAGACATCCTGTCTGGTGGACCTCAGCCATAAACAAACTATACAATAGAAGGAGGAAGCTACTACATGATAGAGCAAAATCCCAAAAAGGGAAGGCATCTCTGATCAGTATTAGCAAAAAACTACGGGCACTCATAAAATCGTCTAAGGCCAGCTTCGAGAAAAATTGCACAGGACACTAAGGATAATCACAAGGCTTTCTTTAGTTATGTTAGGAACCTGGGTGGGAATTCCCAGATATGCTCAGAATTATTCCAAAATGACAAAAAATACACCGAGCCCACAGACATTGCCAACATTCTAGCTGGCAGGTTCAGTGCAAACTCCCCCCCCTCCCCACCAAAAGGGCAAATATCTATCCCAACAGAGTGCTGCCTCCCTGACATCTCAGATGCTCAGGTAAGAGCTGCCCTCTCCAAAGCAAAAAACACAGCATCAATGGGACCAGATGGTGTCACGGGCTGTGTCCTACATGAACTCCAAGAAGAGCTAAACTCAAACATAAAACTACTGTTCAATCTTAGCCTTACTACAGGATATGTACCCAAAGAGTGGCGTACAGCAACAGTGGTCCCTCTCCACAAAGGTGGTGCCTCAACGGATCCTGGAAACTATCGCCCCATAAGCCTGACTAGCTTGGTCTGCAAAGCTATGGAAAGGATCATCATGGACCTCATAAATAAAGATATTGGGGACCTACAGACACTGGATCCTACCCAGTTTGGCGTTGTTAAGGGCAGATCCTGCCTCTTAAACCTGGTCGATTTCTTTGAAACAGTCACCAAGGCCATTGACGAGGGGAAGGTGGTCCACACAGCCTACCTGGACCTCACAAAAACCTTCGATACAATACCCCACTCGGGCATTATAGATAAGCTCACCAGCTTAAATATAAACCCCTATGTCACTAGATGGGTTGCAAACTGGTTCAAGGACAGAACCCACATGGTTAGAATTACTGGAGCCATGTCAGACTCCAAACCAGTTACAAGTGGCATCCCACAAGGCTCAGTCCTGGGACCTCTCTTGTTCGGTATATATTTCTCGGCGGTACAGGCCAACACGGAAGGACTATGGCTGATCAAGTTCGCAGATGACTGCAAACTGGGCGCCATAATCAACTCTCCAGCCGACACAAGCATCCTCCAAAAGGGCCTCATAGAAACAGACAACTGGTGCCAGAGCCATGGCCTCAAGCTAAACGCCAAAAAGTGTATAGTCATCCCCTTTGGCAAAAACAAAGTGCCCACAAATTACCACATAGGTGGTAATCCATTAAGTACAGAAGAAGTCATTAGGGACCTGGGGACCCAAGTTGATAGCAATCTCTCATTTGACAACCACGTGGCCAAAGTGGTTAGAAAAACATTTTATATAGCCCACCTAATCATGAAGGGATTCACATCTAGATCAGGAGAGGTCATCGTTCCTCTTTACTCATCCCTCATCAGGCCCATAATTGAGTACAATGCCCATTTTGGGATGTACCTTACCAGCAACCTGCAGCAACTGGAAAGATCACAAAAGTACCTCACCAAGAGGATCAAAGGGCTCAAACAGATGCCATATGCTGCCCGGTTAAAGAAACTCCAGCTCTACTCAGTGGCATACCGCCTGCTCAGAGGCGATCTGTGCCTGACATATAAAGCCATGTCCAACCCGGAATTAATGGACATGCTGCACCTCAGAAAATCCAAATCCCATCGAGCTATGCGCTCGAGAGACTTGAACCTCAGCACTGAAATAAATAGGACATGCTGGAGGGACAGATTCATAACCCAGAGGCTCCCTTCACTCTGGAATAAAATCCCAGTCCAGGTTAGGCAGAGTCCCACATTGACTCTCTTCAAGAGGAATCTTGATGAGTGGATGGGAGATCGTAGGTTTACCCTGGCTATCACTTCTGTGTCACTGTTAGACAGAGGCACAGTATACTAACCTCAAAAAAAGGCATAGCAAAATTAATTTAAAATGGGTGGCGAAAGCCAAATACACTCTGACTAGGCTTATAAATGCCCTAGGGCAGATAGCCTAGTATGAACCTATGAACCTATGAACCTATAAGTACTGTATTTAGTTTACTTATTGCTTATGAAGATGTTTTAGACAGTGATGCTCACATGTAAATATTTGTGTTATGGACGTGACAACACTGGCTATTACAGAAACATTGTAGCTACCTTTAGCAGCAATCCTCCTCTGAGCAGCACATCATATCCTGATAGTTGAGTACAAATGATGCAAGTGTCTACAGGTCCGTTTCCTTTTTTGGGTATATACTCACATATCCACCAGGACCATGAGCTCTGTTGGGCACAGACACCCACTACCCAAACAGAGTCATGTATCAATAGACTCTGATGTCACTATCAAGATGATCAGGATATAATCAGATAGTATAAGCCATCACCTATGAAGCGGCTGTTACACTTGGGCAGCAGTCTCCTACATCTTACACTCATACTGCAGATGTTACACTGGAGTTAAAGATGATATGCAACCTGTTTCATTACCAGTACTGTGTACTACCTTACATACAGTATGTGCAAGCAGCTGTTGGGCTGGCAATGAAAGGTTATGCTACACAAACATGGTAGTTCAACCAGAGTTTCTCTACTCTCAGTATCCACACTATGTAGGTGTGCACATAGCCATTTGGCCCAGCCCTGTAACAAGGGTCACTACACATTTGCATAACATGTACACATGCACAGCTGTTATTACTTGCAAATGATACTAGAGAGATCCAGCCCAGTAACAAGGGTCACTACACATTTGCATAACATGTACACATGCACATGTTATTACTTGCAAACAATACTAGAGAGGTGGATATTACATGTATTATGTGCATGGATAGTTACCTAACTCTTTTAATTATCTTTGCAATCATGCTGCTAATCCGTCAGATGAATACAAATGATATGTATCCTGTTGTTGAGGATTGTAATTGCCAATAGACATAACTACTGTTTGCATAACATAACAGAAATGCTATGTAGAATGGAATACAGATCTGCCTAAAATACTGTACATTACACAGTTATTGGCACAATAGCCCACAATGCAAACCATATTTGCACAGTAAGCCCACCTTTGACATGTTCATCTTACTTATACACCCATACATATGTCTACTGTTACAATATATCGACATATTCTATCCCCTGTTATAGCACATACTTGTCGGACCAATCCTGACACTGATAGTGGCTGGAAGCGAATTGGCGAGTTCCAAGCCCATATCATCCCGAGTGGTGTATGAGGAGTTTGCCTTGTGACTTACAGCAGTACACACATAGAATACTACAAGCATTTCTACTGCTCAACAATACATCGCTACAAGATAGTTATTTCCACTATATGCATTGATTACACTGTAATTCGTACAGAACAGGTACTACATACACAGACATACTACATGTTATACATACCTTTTTAGTAACTAGAGGTGTTATTGACTAGTACAATACTCATCAGTTTGTCCTTCAGTGTTTTGTACTGTCCTACAGGTAGATACAGATGGTCTGAATGTTTGACAAGGCAACCTTTTATAGTTACAGATCAGTAACATGTGCTATCCCAATAACCAATTGGTGTTCCTAAGTAGCTAATTACATGCACATCAGCTGCACTGCTACTGCCTTAGCCAATACCATGGCAACAGTGGAGTATAATTGAGTACTCCACTTGGGCATTGTCCCTTTGCCTTACTTGTGAGGAATACAGCCTGGAAGTGTTGTTTGAAATCTATTGCAAAAGCAGTATGGAGACAAACAGTAATATTCTGTGTGTAATGCCTAGAGGATTTGTTCTAAATGTGAGTACTTTGTTATATTTCTGAACATTGCTACTTGTGCAGGGTTTTCTGTACCTAATACTTCTGCATATGTTTCAATCTGGCCAGGATGTTTGACCAGCTCAAGGCTGCATAGCTATGCATATAATGTTAGGGGGTTTACAGTGTGCTTACCAGACATCTTTTGTTTGGTGTTGATGTGTATCATACTGTGCTGATAATCAGTACTCGGTAAGACTTCCTGGTGTATGAACCTTTCAATCCTCTGAAACGGGATTAGTTCATACAAACCCTGTAACATCAGCAGCTGTTCAGTTGTATAACAGCAACTATTTCACATAGGGCCATGTTAGTGTGTCTGTGTCCAGATATGTAAAGGTTTCAGCAGATGTTGTACAGTAGTTGACTAATTGGTTGTGGTATGGCAGTATGTATTGATGTAATTATTTTGGTTGTGGGGTAGATGTTGGTGGGTGTACATAGCACATGCAGGTGTGTAGGAACCCCTTTTATACAACTTCTATATGTGTGTGTGGGTGGTCTTTCCCTATGTGAACACCTATCCCTTAGTGGACAAATACTATGGTTATTGCAGGCTGATTCATTAAGGCACTGTTAAATGTTTCCTGTATAGCATGCAGGTACTATAAGTCCTTGAATCCTTTTGGCAATACATCGGAATGTAATAAAGTTTTGCTAAATGAAAACTGTCTGTGTATTTCTGTCATGGATATTTGCAGTCATTGCAGTTGTGTTGGTTGCTGTGTCCATAGAACATAACCGTAATAGTGTATTGGCATATACTCTTCATATGTTATGTTCATATTGTTTGGGGGGATGTGTGATTGCTATGGTCCATGTTATACTCAGATATGAACACTTCGGATGCTGTCTACACACATGTATTATGTGTGTGTGTGTGTGTATATATATATATATATATATATATATATATATATATATATATATATATATATATATATATATATATATATGTGTATATGTGTATATGTATATAGATATAACATATAATATATATTATTGCATATGTTTATCTCTACCTCCATAGATGTATAGATGTTTTTAACATATCTATATATCTACATATATATGTAGATCTGTATGTATAGACATGTCTCTATGTATCTCTCTCTCTCTCTATAGATATATGTATGTATATATATATATATATATATATATATATATATATATATATATATATATATATATATATATATATATATAAGCATACACCTTTCATTGGGTACATGGCAGGTTGTCCTATTTCAACACATTCCTCACTTTTGTGTTTTAACCTGTCTGCATACACAACTGGCATAGGTACATCTCAGGTAGGTTACTCTGAGGATGGAATACATAGTTGCGGGTTCTAATCCTAGAAGGTGTTATTATTTTATCTATCAGAGTAGGCACTGGCAGGGAAAGTAATACATCTTTATGTGAAATAATACACCTTTAAGTGGTTGTAACCAGATTTACCTGTGGTCTGTGCGACGTTAAGCAAAGGTTAAACCTGTGAAGCACTTCTCCATTTAACTGTCTTTAAACACCGCTTACCATTGCACAAACCCATGGAAACCCACTTACAACTGCTTAAAAGTGCTTTAATCCACCTGCATCCAACAGCCCTTATTCTGGCCCTCAAAATAACTTAGCCTTTGAAGCCGGGACCATGAACACCACAGTCACTGACTTTGGCATCTGAGATATGTACAAATGTTATGGTGTTTAGAATATACATTTTACTACAGACATTCCTCACTACTGAAAACAAATGTGACAGTTAGTTGGTGTACATATGTCTGATACATGTTAATGTTCATATGTTTGTGAAATTAGGTGTTGCAATGTGACATGACAGGGTGTATTATGAATGAGAAAGGTTCTTGCTTTGTGTCCTTTTTATATTTCCCCATACTCCATGTATATCCCTCTAGTTCACTTATTGCACATCTGACTCAGGCTCTCCTTGATGCACAATTTCATTACCCATCATTCCTCCCCCACCCCAATCTTCACATACACAACAACCATCCCTTCTATGGTGAATTAGGTTAATATTAATAGTTATAATACTAGATCTGCATGTGTTTTGTGTACACTCCAATTCCTTTGGATTGCTTCTGTGTCACGAAAAGTGTTCATAGATGTTTATATATATGGCTATTGATGTGTATGTATAAATATATATATATATATATATATATATATATATATATATATATATATATTAATATTTTTTTGTTTATATCTATGTGCATACATCACTGGTATGCATATATATATATATATATATATATATATATATATCATATTAATTTGTAACAGTAATACATATGTAGACTTGTATGTGTTGGTTCACAAACTACAGTACATTACAATGTACTGTACATATGTACACAAAGTGACTGTCCCTTTTGTGGTCATTACAGTGGAATGCATATGGTATAAGGTGTAGTATAAAGAGTGTGAAACATGTATACACCTCAGATGGCTTAGTGGTAAGTCTCATGACTATAGTGTGCGTGGTCCAGGGTCCAACACCTGTGATGCTTTAAAAATGTTTTTTACTCCAGAATAAGGCTCATTTAAGCAGTTGTAAGCATGTTTAAAAGTGTTTGTGTGACATTATAGCAGCGGTTAAACACAGTTAAACAAACTTTGTAACATATAACCTGTGCGCGCAAACACGGCCACATCCGCTAACTACACAGGATATATACATTTCAGTGAAGTAACATCTCACTTACATAACATTACTTTCTCTGTTGACTTTACTCTCCAGCACACATGGGTTTATATGGGTGTTTCGAATGTTTATTATACAGATGATTACTACCTATATATGCAAGCTGTGGTTAAGGTATATTTTTTAACATGATAAACATCCCTGACTTTATTGGGATTGGGACATTGAATTCACAGATACTATGCAGATGCTGTAACCATTATACTATTGACATTAACGTTGCTTCCGCCTATTACCTATTTAGATGATTTCTATGTGTAAGCTAGGCTAAGCAAATGGTGGAGACCCCCAAACCCACTGAGCTTCACTTACTCTTGAAATAACAACATATAACAAATGTAATGTGAGACAATAAATTACATTCCTAACTACATTAGGCATAGCCCCTCACTGACACACTTCAAGGGAAACCTTGTTGTGTGAATGGGTAACAGAATATACCCCCCTGGGATCATGTGTCCCAGAACCATACAGCCAGGGGATGGGGGAGCCCATCCAGTTTGATAGCTGCAAGACCTGTTGGGGAAATTGAATAGTGTTGAATTGTCACATTAACATGCCCTCTTTAGATCACTAAGTGCCCCTATCAACCTCCACCACCCCAGTCTTCAACAGCTTCCGGCAGCTCTGCCTGGAATTGCTTCATTGTCTATGCTTGACAGAGGCTCAGTTACTT
The DNA here is from genome assembly GCF_019279795.1 of Protopterus annectens. Taxonomy (NCBI): domain Eukaryota; kingdom Metazoa; phylum Chordata; order Ceratodontiformes; family Protopteridae; genus Protopterus; species Protopterus annectens. The sequence goes on from NC_056739.1 coordinate 1,910,412,928, forward strand.
CATCAGTGGTGCATAGAAAGCCAACACTCTGTAGCTATGCTTCTAATCACCCTTGGGCAGATAGGTAGTAGGCTATCTGTGAACCTCTAAAGTGCAGGCCATCACAGTCATAATATATGAATAAACAGATGTTCAGATCACCATGTAGTCAGGAAACAGTTAAGTACAGCAAGAACATACAGAACACTGATACTTACTCACTCCAAAAGCCTATCTTGGAAGCGAGAAGACTTGTATAAGTTTAAGGCTTTCTATTGCTTACCAGTAGGTTACCTACAGGAGAGATGAGAAACAAGCACAGATGGGAAACATGCATACAACAATACCATACTGGCTTATGTGTCAGCCTTAGGCTTCAGAATACTGGCCAAGGCTATTGGCACCCCCATGGTGCCTTTTTTAGGAGAGTCTCAAAGCTGAATATCAGCTCCATAAACAGCCCAATAGTAGAATAAATGAGGGTTATGCTACTTAACACCAGAGGTTGTGATCACAACATTCATGCACTCACAGTACTCCTCAGGATGGGCAACGTCAACATCTGTGCAGTAACTGAGACCTGTCTTAAGGCTCCTGAGAGCACACCAGCACTACCAGATTACAACCCATACCACACATTTCAGCCACAGAACATGGACTGACACATACATTGAGGGGGTGTATCCATATCCATCAGGGATACCTACACCTCCAGGTTAGTGGGGCAGCATGATATCTCTGAGATCATCCATGTGCAGCTAATATCAGCCACAACTGCAATGTAAACTGTGGCCTGCTACAGATCACCCTCCATGACCCAGGACCACCACTGCACCTACCTGGAGACAGTGGAGAACATGACAGTCCTAACGCACACCCTGGCATTGGTCGATGTCAACTACTCTACCAATAACGGGAAAACTTACTCAAGTCCTTACTTCCAGGCCCAGCGCTTCCTGGAATTTATCACCTCATATGCCCTGTAATAGGTGGTAACCTCACTAATGAGGGGTGGAAACATACTAGAAGTGGTCATCCCCAACATGGGCAGCAGGTGCACCACAGCAGAGGTTAACTGATCACTGGTTAGATCTGACCATGAACTATTCACTGTTTCCACACCCAAACATCTCCCCCACCCACAGAAACCACAGTGTATACCTTTCCTACAGCTAAGTTTACACTACTAGAGACAGCAGTGGGGGGGGGGGTTCACAGCCCCCATGCTAAGGGGAAACACTGCTCAAGAAACAGAAAGATTTACAAATGCAATCTATAAGCACCTACATGGATGTATGGATCATGCCATCACTGGTAAACCAAGACTCACTCCTCCTAGACAAGGGCACCAGTCTGGCGGAACCCTGCAATTAACAGGCTATACTACAGAAGTAGGACAGTGTTCCAGACAAACAATAAATCCCACAAAGGACAGACATCTGTGACCACTATTAGTATAATACATAGGTCCCTCATGAAATCATCCAAGGTTAACATCAGCAGGAAAATACGCAAGGATTCAAAAGATAACCACAAAGCCTTCTTTGGCTATGTCAAGGATCTTAGTGGTGACACGCAGATTTGCACTGTGCTGGTGAAATTTAGCACAGAATATGCTGACCCTACTGTCAACATCCTTACAGATTCATTCAGTGCATACTTCACCCCCTAAAGAGCCCGCAACACTACCCGAAAGGTGTAGTATCCCACACATCAGAGACACACAGATGGAAATGGCCCTCTCTAACAGCAGTACACAGCATCAGTGGAGGCAGATGTTGTCCCAGACTGCATCTTGCAAACAGTACAAGAGAACCTGACCCCCCAACTAATTAAGCTTTTCAACCTCAGCCTCTCCACAGGCTACATGCTCATACAATGGCACGTGGCAACGGTTATTCCACTCCATCAAGGTGGAATTGAAATTGACCATGGTAACTACCACCCCATAAGCCTGACTAGCCTGGTCTGCAATGGTATGGAGCGCATCCTCATGGCACTCATTAACAAAGATATTGGTAACCTCCAAACACGTGATTCAACCCAGGTCAGCTTGGTTGAGTGCAGTTCATGTCTACTGAACCTGTTTGACATCTTACAGACAGTCACCAAGACATTAGATGAGGGGAGAGGTGGTTCACATATACTACCTGGTCCTCGCCAAGACTTTTGACACCATGGCCCACTCAGGTATTATTGATAAACACACCAGCCTGCACATTCAACCATACATCACAGGTTGGGATTCCAACGGGCTTACACACAGAACCCACGTGGTATGAATAGCGATCTTCAGGTCCAACTCTTGACCAGTCATGACTGTTGTCCCACAGGACTCAGTCGTAGGAGAGCCCTACTGTTCAGCATATACTTCTCAGAGGTACAGGCAAACACAGGTGGACTACGGCAGACCATGTTTGGCAATGACTGTGAACTGGGAGCCATGATTGATAGTCCAGCTGACACGGACATCCCTCAAGGGGCCTCACGGAGACGACACAGGATGTCAACATCATGGCCTCCAGCTAAGTGCCACTAACTGCATGGTCATTCCATTGTGGAATATTAAGCACCCACATATTAACACATAAGTGGCAGCCACTTTAATATGGACAAGGTAATGGGGTTTCTGGGGACTAAGGTAGATAGTGATCTGTCCTTTGACAATCATATCTCCAAAGTAGTTAGGACATCCTTCTATGTAGTCCATATGATTACTAAAGGGTTCCCATATAGACATACTGGGGTTATAGTGCCCCTTTACTCATCACTCATCAGTCCCATCATAGGGTATAATAACTCATTTGAGATGTACCTCAGAAGACACTTCCAACAGCGGGAAGGTCCACAAATGTACCTTGCCAAGGGGATTACTGGCCTCAAACATATGTCCCATCCAGCCAGAATGAATAAACTCCTGCTTTACTCAGTGGCATCTCGTTTACCCAGAGATGATCTCTGCTGGCCAACACAGCCATGCCGAACTCAGGCTTAATGGATATGCTCGACCTATGGGTATCCATGTCACAGTGAGCCACACACTGTAGAGAGCTGAACCTTGCCACAACAATAACTGGAAGATGCTGGAGGGACAGATTCCTGTCACAGACACTCCCCATACTTTGGAACAACATCCCTAACTACATTATACAGAGCCACTCACTAACACTCTTCAAGAGAAACCTTGAAGAGTGGATGGAGAACAGTAGATACACCCCAGGGATCCCGCCATTGGCTCTGCTCCACAGAGGGACAGTTAATGAATCAATGGGGTGGAAAAAGCTGACACATTTTGGCTGGGCTTATGAATGGCCTCTGGCAGTAGGCCAAGTACCTAACTATGAACCTATACATACAGTATCACCACGTGCTGATAGCTTAATTTACTGTTCAGGTGTTGACTTACCTTGTGCCAATGGCAGTTGTATGTACAATAGTTAAGGGCTGCCTATGTTGGATGCTCACAGTAGACTGCCTATACATGACAAATTACAGGTAGTCTTGTGTGTGTGCCATCCATTTTTACTGTGTGTGCAGGTGGAGAAAAGTGTCAGTCCCTAGGTGCCTACACTGTCAGTGTGTGTGCTATTCATTCCCTCCTTGCCAAGGCATGGGCATACTGGGCACGCCTCCATCTGCCTACTGGGGCTGGCTCAGGGTGTTCGTGGTCTGAGTACCTCTGTGCCTGTGGGGCCCTTGGCAATGGTGGTGGGCTGTGAGGGCCTTCACCATTCTGTCCCTTCTGCAGCTGTTTCCACAGGATCATATTGTGTAGCATGGCCCATACTATGAGGATGTGGGCACATGTGCCTGGAGTGTACTGCAAGGCTCCACCAGATATGTCCAAGCAACAGAACCGTGATTTCAACATCTCAATCACACGCTCTAAGATGATTCTGGTTTGTGCAAGTGTCTCATTATGGCATTTCTGCATGGGTGTGCAGATTTCTGATGGGAGTCATCCTCCATGGTTCCAGTGCATACCCAACATCCCCCACCAGTTGGCCATTTGGGATGTCCCCCCTGGCAAATACCTGATACAGCTGTGAGGCATGCCAGATGTGGGAGTCAAAATAGCTTCCAGGGCTGCCAGCACACACATCCATGATAATGCCCTGGGCATTACACATGACCTGGCAGTTGATGGAGGAGTAACCCTTGTGGTTTATGTAGCGTCTACCCTGCTCACCGGGTGGTGACTTGATGTGTATGTGTGTGCAGTTTATTTCCCCCAGTACCTCTGGGTATTTTGCCACATGGTGGAAGAGACGCATATTGCTGGCCAACTCCTCCTGTGTTTGGGGGAAGTATATGTGCTCATTGGCATGCGTTGACATGGCATCCAGGAACCGGTGTAGTACCCTGGATGCTGATGCCAGTGAGATACCCATGATATCCCCAGTTGGTCTTTGAAAGGTACCTGTAGCTAGTATTCTCAGGCTTACACATACCTTCGTATCCACTGGGATGGGTTCCCCTCTGTTTGTTCTGGCTCTGAGGCATGGCTGGCACAGCTCCACAAGTTGCTGTAGGATGTCCCTGTCCACCTTGTAATGCTCTACTATCTCCAGATCATGTAGCCCCTGGTAGGTTACCCTGGGTCTGAACACTCACATCCTCCTCTGGTGTCTGAGGTGGTCGTGTGCATCATCCTCCACACCACCTTCAGTCTCCAACACATGCTGGTGGATCAAAGCTATGGCAGCCCCTAACATGTACATACTAAAAGTTCCCCATCTGTATACACCACTGGTACAGAGTGTATGGGAATACACAAATGTGTGTGAGGTGCTTTCACACTTTATATCATTGTGCTATGGATGCTGCTGATGTCATTGGGTGTGTATGAGCTATTCTAGCTGCAGAGTATCTTAATTATGGGTTTTACAATGAGTACTGCAAGAGTGGGGCCTTTACTGTGGAGTTATGATTGCCTACCTTGATTAATCTGGTGCCCTTTAATTCACTTTTAAACCAGGATCCCATCCCATTATCAGGCATGTAGCCACCTGCCTTTTTTCTTGTTTTGTACTTTCCCTACCCAGTCATGGCAAAATGTGTCTTGTAGCTGATATATTGCAAATCGGCTTTGTTCTGCTTTGACACTTTACTGTTTTCTTTGTAGTACAGTCCCTCCCCTTTCCTCTTCTGCAGGTAGCTGCTTGCAGCCTTGTTAGCTGTTGTCAGTGGCCCACTGTAGGCTCCTAGGTGTTAATTAGTAATTTGTACTCCAATTTCCCTGCTGCAGCATTTCCTTATTTCATTCCTATATCCTTCCTGTTTCAGCTGCAGTGTGTGCCACACAAACCCGTCTACCAGGTTTATGCATGTTTTCATCTCCGTTCACAAGCATACTCAGTTACCTTGTGTACTCTCAGCTAAGCAAAGCTATGGCCAGTTCAGCACACCCCTATCCTGTAGCTTTGCCTAGCTAGGGGCAAACCGGTTTAGCAATGCTCCAATGTGCTTACAGCAATGGTGATACACCCATCTCTTGATGTTATCTTTATCTCAAAGGCACACCTCGGTGCTATAATGCTATGCTGGGAGGTGCATCATTACACCAGCGGGGAATCTGTGATTCACTATTACTCCTCTCATTTGCATGGCATTGCCTACCAATTCCTAGCTACCGCACATAACACCGTCACAGCCCCTTAGCAACCCTTGCACCATAGTATGGTGTAGCATACCTGCCATTGACTATTATGGGGAAATCATGATGTGTTACATTGCAGTTTTATTCTACATTTTTGTATTTTCCTTGCAATCCCCTTTGTGCGCCGCTGCCCTGAGCTTCCACTTCGCGATAATGCGACTATATATATTAAATGTAATTTTATATTTTGTACATTTTTTTTATGCCAATGGCTATATATTTAGCCACTGGCATATATTAACAATATAATACATGTGTTTGGTCAGCTGTCATGGCTCCAATGTTATGTTTGCAAAAATGTAGACTGTTTTCTATGGTTTACTTTTCTGCATACTTACACTACGCCTGCACCTGGATCGTTATATACCTTCATTTGTATGCTACACTGCTGCACATGGGGTAATTAGCATACAGGGCCCGGGAGTTGTGCAGGCGTAGCGTACACAGGTAGTGCACGTGGGAACAGTTGGTACCTGGATCACTCAGCGGCCATTATTGGTGTTAGAATGCCGACATTACGCCTGCACCTGATGCAAGCTTTATGAATCCCAGGGAGAGTCTTAAAAGTTTACTGATCTGCAAGGTGTCCTCTAAAAAGAAATATCACACATTAAACAACATAATTGGTAATACCCTAGCTAAATAATACCAAATTTGAGTAATGCATTGGTAAGAAAGTCATACTCAACAACTCTGCCTAATGCCAGCACTGTCAGAAACTATATAAAGTAATCATGGACACTGGAAAAAGGGAGAGAGGTCTGCAGTTTTCTGTTTAGTAAACTCTTGTTCAAAATCCATATCCTAAAACATATAACCTGAATGCAGTTTATACATTACAACTGAAGTCTTGCAGGAAATGCAGTTTGGCCCACAAGATTCAAACTCCCTTACCAATGTTGTGAAATTCAGTGCTCAACCACCATTACACCAAGCCTGTTCAGCCATGGAATTGATGGGACTCCAGAAATTAATTGGTTGATACTCACCTAAATCCAAGATTGCAAGTATTCAATCCATTCATCCTGCTCCAGCCTAGAAGAAAATACAAGGGTAATACACTGTAAAATAATGCTAAATGAAATATTGCAGTGCTAACAAGTGCATCTAGGCTACAAATTCTAGGACATGCAATACTCGCTATATATGCCCTGATTTTTTTTTTATGATAAATACTGCCTATTTCTCATTAAAATGATTGGCACCTCAGAAACCGCTGATACTGAAACTCCAAAATAAAAGACAACTGAGCTTTAGACACCCCCTCCCCAACATCTACAGCAATGATATGATTTATTGTTTAACTATTATTATATTTTTTAATCCTTAGATGAAGGCTAAGAAGTTGTGAAATAACAATTAGGATCATCTAATGCCCCCCACCCCTCCCCTTTTTAATATCCATTAAAAAGGCTTTGAAAATTTTCAGTAAAATAACAATAGATGAAAACTACAAATCTTGGCTAACCTTTAAACCATAAAATAACCTAGGCTTGCCAAGCTTTCTCCACCCATTTAAATCATAAAAATGGGCATTGGTTCTCTGTGAAAGTTGCTATTACTGCTAGCAACCAACTTAAATGACAGATTACAAAATATGCTAAATACAGCCAGTAAGAAATCCACAGCTATGCAAAGAAACATAAAGAGACACCTGAAACACGTTATGGAAATTGGTGTGGTTGTTGCAACTAATTAATTAGATAAACTCTCATGTCCACAATAATGGGGAAACGGAGAAAGGGAGAAGACTGTATAATATTTGACTCTGTTTCTTGCAATATATACTTTAAAACTGTGTAAAAGTTATTTTGATAACTTCAGTGTTATTAAACTGTGACCAAGGCATAAATAATTTCTCACAGTGAACAGAAAATGTAACAGGAGAATATGTACATTGTATCTCACATTATGAAGAAGCCTCAGGGTTTTTGTTTTGCACTGCTACTATGATGCATAATCAAATGAATTCCAGCTAGACTGACTTGCTCCTAGTGGCCATATTCGTAATACTAGGATAACAGTTAAATTAAAAGGACTGTGCAAAGAACTAAATTATATCTAGATAGGAAATCAAAATTAAAGATGACTTTCTATATGTCTGAATTATGTTATTTTAATAATTAATTACCTAATAAGAAGACAAAACTGATTTACCTGGCACAGACCATGATTTTTTTTCTCTCTCTCAAGGATATCATATAAACATACATACAGACATATACATACATATATACAAACACACACATATATAGACACATATACATGCTTGTAACTATACCCATCCATACACCTATCCATACATATGTATTTAAACGCACACCCATACCCACATACCTGTCTATCTATCTATCTATCTATCTATCTATCTATCTATCTATCTATCTATCTATCTATCTATCCATATACACCCATGCACATACACGCACACAAACACACACGCATATATATATATATATATATATATATATATATATATATTCATATATATATATATATATATATATATGTATGCACATTTGTTTTAATTCACGCATATAAATATATATATATATATATATATATATATATATATATATATATATATATACAAACCACAATTAACAGCCATAATCATAGAGAGGTTATGATCAAGGAATCAAACCAAATTGTTAATAAAAATATATTGCTTTAGAGGTTACAACTAGTAAATCAGGACTTCATAGATCTAACACATGCCAAAGCCAAATGACCATTAGTACTTAAAGCTCAATACACAGAAAACCTACCAAGTATGCTAATCAGGGGAGCAGTATAATAATACTACAGTAAAATTATAATCATCTGTGCCTTCAAAGGTAAAGTTGCTAGTTGACTATTAGCTCTCAACCTATTACTTCCAAAACATAAGACAATTAGAAATAAATAAGGGACAACTAGGACCACTTTGTAAAGTATCAATACTATTACTTGTAAAATTAATGGTATAAGACAGTATGAATTAGCATGCATTTTGAAAAAGGGAGTATGCAACTGTGATTATTAACACTGTTTACTAGATGTAAGGCAACACCATTATACTCAAAGTCACCAATTTTATAATGAATTATGATGGACAGAGACAATTTTTGACTTAAAACAAGGTCATCCCTAATATTTATGGATGGTTGACAGGATGAGCATACCGAATAACCTGCAGCTGTTAAAAACAGGAAATAGGTCCTTGAAAAGCAGGTACTTCAAGCCAAAATCTGGGCACCTAGTTAACATAAAAAGGAATACCAATAGTATAAAAACTCTTCCAGCTTCCAATAAGAATACAGGACACTACTCAGAAATAAATTCAGTTTTGTATCTGAAAAGGTGAATTATAAGATGAATTCCTCTTTCTTTAAATTCTTGATGTGACTAGTATATCGGTTATGAATGTGGTTTCTGTGTAGTGGTCAGCTTCAAAAAACATGTGATGGGGAATTAGAATATTGTGAAGGGGTTAAACTGTCCCTACAGATAGAGTGATAACTCCAAATAAGTGTATACTGTACAAGGATAAATCAAATTATTAATTTAGGAATATTCTTTCAGAAAGGAAATGATATTTGCTATCACAACCCTGCCCAGGGTTTGAACCTTTTGCTTTTACGTTTTTAGTTTACTGCTTAAAAAGCACTGTCCCAACTCTCCCAAAACTAAGTGACCTGTCTTTTGCTCAACCAATCACATCACTGGGAGTGTGTTTCATAAACAAAACAAAAAAAGGGGGAGAACTAATCTGATATAATTAAAACTCCTCACTGGATCATGAAATGAAAGACTATAAAAGCTGTAGCTGAATTAACTACAATGATTCTTTAAGTCATCTGACTGATTATAACAAGACATCAGCAATTGCCCTCAAGAAACAGTAAATGTCAAACTGACAGGGGAAACATTGCTTTATTTAACACCTGAATTTTTTATTTATTGGGAAAGTCCAACTTGGAATAAAGCCAATTATCATGAAGCCCAGGGAGAAACACTTGTCTTTGAACGGTGGGAGAAAAGCAGAGTACCTGGTGAAAACCCACAAAAATGCAGGGAAGGCATACAGACTCTGTACAGAAGGCACTCCAGCCAAGAATCAAACCATAGAACCTTTTTGTGAGGCAGCAATGCTACCACTGCACTGTATACATAATCAAGCCTGCCAAGATTTGAACTTGGGATGCTGTCAACTATAGCATAATGCATTAGCCCACTTGGTCACTCAGCTCTTCTAAAACCACAATTCCGAAACCTAAGTCATGCAGCTATAGGAAGGAAGTACAACTATGGACACAGTCCTCTAATTTAATGCAGATTAGGAACAACAATAAAAAGGAAAATATCCTGAAAAATCAAATACACCTGGATCTGATAATCAGCCCTACTAATCCCGTCATTATCAGTGTCCCCACCAAAACAAGACCCAGTCTCTAACTAGTCTCAGATGAAAAGCTGGAATGAATACAAAAGCCGTAATGCCAAAATGTTGGCAAAAGACCTACACCAACAGGTTAAATAATTCTCACAGTTAGGAGATATAGCTGTCCATTTTCTGCTGCAAGGCAAATGGACAAAAGAGTTTGCAAGGTAAACCCCACTTGAAGCCAAAGCTATTTTTTTCATTGGCTTTTTTACTTTATCAACTTAGTTATAGTGTGCTGAGTGATGTTTGTTTGATGTCTTTATTAAACGTCTTCAGACAGCTGCACTCTATGAACATATGCTGGAATAAACAATTGGAATTTTGACCTGATTTCCAAGGTATACAGTAGGAAAGTGCATTATTTCATATATACTTATTGTAGCTTGATAGCTTCTGCATTTTAAGTGCAATCAGTTTTGTTAGTTTTCCTACCATTTTGCTGAAAACTAAATGCTTTGTTTCTGTAGTTGCCCAAATGATTAATTAAGTGCTGTAGTGATCGAGTTGAATGCACTGTTTTTTCTCCCTTAAAAACAACTCTGTAATTTAGTTAAAGTTTAGAAAGTTTTGGTCATATGTGGGCAGCGTGGGAACTAATTGTGATTATTTTGCAGCAGAAGATAAAAAGTTACTGGTGTTTCATGGAAGACAGCATTATTCACTGAAGCCTTGAACTGTTTTTTCATCAGTTTCTTTGATTTTTCAGCTCAGTTATACATGCTGAGAAAAGGCTGTTTGGTGTCCTTTTATTAAGGTGTCAGTGTGCTACGGTTAGAGCACACATGCTGGAGCAAACGGAATGTTGTGCTTGACCTTATTTTCAAGTCAAAGAGTGTGAACATACTTTATTCTTTCTACATTTGTTTTTGCCTGTTGATTTCTGCATTTTAAATTGTAGTTTATGTTAGTTTTTCTGAAAAGTAGAAGCATTGTGTTTCTTCAGATGACTGACATATTAAATGCTGCAGTGTTTCCAGAAGTTAAATGTCATTTTTTTCTCTCCATTTTAAACAATCCTGCAATTTACAGTTACAGAAAGTTTTGATCAAGTGTGTTGGCAGTCTGGCATTAGTGGCTAAAGCTAAAAGCTGTATTTTCATTGGCTTTTTTGATTTTTCAGCTCAGTTGTAGTGTGCTGAGCAGTTGTTGTTTTGTGACTTTCTTACAAAGTTTCAGACAGCTGCACTCAAGACACACATACTGAAATAAGCAGAAAGCAGAAGATGCTGATGTCTGTGCAGTCATAAAGACATGGTTCAAGGCAGCAGAAAGCATGCTGGCCATACAAGTCTACAACAACTTTCACACATTCAGAGCCCAAAATGAGCATGAAAGAACTAAAAGTGGAGGTTGATCCAGCTTCAATAATCCAAATAATAATTCCCATGCACAAAGTGGGTGCACCAACTGACTCTGGGAACTATATACCCATTAGCTTAACCAGCATTATCTGCAAGTCCATGGAAAGAATCATCATGGACCTTATCAGGAAGGACATAGGCATCCTTTAAACTCTTGACCCAACCCAGTTGAGTTTCATCAAGGGTAGATCTTGCTTATAAAACCTGGTGGAGTTCTTTGAGAATGTCACCAAGGCCCTGGATGAGGGCAAAGCAGTTCATACCACCTTTCTTGATTTAGTCAAGCCTTTTAACACAATTCCCCACTCAGGGATCATTGAGAAACTCTTCCATCTGGTGATTGACCCATACATCACTAGATGAGTAGCCAACTAGCTCACTGACAGAATGCATATTGTCAAAGTTGGGAAGTCTACCTCCACCACTCGACCAGTTATCAGTGGGGTACCACAAGTATCTGTACTGGGCCCTCTATTGTTTGAAATCTATTTCTATGAAGTCCAGGTGCAAATAGATGGCCTGTGGCTTACCAAGTTTGCAGATGGCTTTAAAATGCGTGCAATGATAATGTCCCCCAGTTATGTCAACATATTACAGACGGGGCAGACACTGATAAATGATTGGTGCCAAAGCCACTGACTAAAACTAAACATATAAAAATGCCTCATTAACATCCCCTTTGGCAAAGAAGTAGCCCCTGCTAATTATGACATTGATAGCACCCCTTCTAAGCTCAAACTCAGTGCTGTGAGACTTGGGAACATAGATTGATAGTAAGTTAAACTTCAGTCACCGTGTCTCCATAATTGTAAGGTAAGCCTTCTATATTGCAAATCCCATAAGTAAAGGCATTGTTTCCAAGATTAAGAAGGTTATAACTCCACTGTTCTCGACCCTTATCCCACCATTAATTGAATGCAATGCTCCCTTCTGTATGTACCTCACCACACAACTGCAGCAACTGGAGAGATCATAGAGGTTTCTAACCAAGATAATCCAGGGCCTCCAAAACATAACCTACATGAAAAGACTGAAAGCCTGTCACTGTGTTCTGTATCACACAGGCTGCTGAGAGGCAACCTGTGCCTGGCCTATAGAACAGTCTCCAAGCTGCACATCCACAAATCAAATAGAGGAAGAGTCACTCATTCCAGGGATCTCAGTCTAGCCTGTGACAATAATATAACATGTTGGAGAGACAGATATATCTTCCAGAAATTGCTGCTCTTGTGGAATACACTCCCATTTCATGTGAAGCAGAGCTCTTCAATAACCTTATTTAAGCACAACCTTGACAACTGGATGGGTGATAGTAAATTAACCCTGGGGGTAGCACCTATGTCCCTCATGGACAGGGGCATTCAGTGATGATCATAGAATCACTCTGCTAATAATGACCATATAGCTATCTTCAGTTAGGGTACATGTTTATTTACATGGCTAGGCTTGTAAAAGCCCTAGGGCCATTAACTTAGTAACCTCCTATGAGCCTACTAAACTTATTTTCAAGTCAGACAGTAGGAACGCATTGTATCTCTTCTGCACTTATCCTTGCCTGTCAGTTTCTACATTTTAACTTGCACTTTTTATAAGTTTTTCTAATGTATCAATTTTTTTGACTGAAAAGTAAACGTCTTGGGTTTCCACAGTCAGCTGTAGTGTTCTCTGATGTTATTTCTTCTATGTTATTCTACATTTAAAACAATTCTACAATTTAGTTACTGTTACAGCAAGTTATGGTAAGTGTATGAGTGGTCTAAGAGATAGTAATGGTTATTCAGTGACAGGAGATAAGTTGTTGCAGTGTTTAGGAAGTTAGCATTATTGGCTGAATATTGGCCAGCATCTGTTTAGTGTGTTGAGCCTTGTTTCATACAGGGCTGCTCAAAGTTATACTTGACAGATGCAGGCACTTTGAAATGTTTTTCTCCTAACAATGCTAGATAACCCTATACTCAGTAAAAAGATGCGCTACATGAAACTTTATGATTCAGTGTCTAAGCTGATTTTTTATAGCTGTGCCTAATGTACATTAGAGTGCATAATAACATTTATTGTACTGCAAAATGTTTTATTGTACTCTTTGTTACTGTGTAGGAGATATTTTCCTCTTTACTTGATACATTTAGTGCACCTATACTCAGTAAAAAGGTGCAATTTATTGTACTTCAAAATGTTTTACTGTACCGTTCCTTATAATGTGGCAAGCATATTCCTCTTTACTAGATACTTAATTTAGTTCACCTATGTTCAGTAATCGAAGGAGCAATTTATTCATAAGAATATCAGTATATAGGGCAACTCTAACAGCATAAAAATAAGGCTAAAAATATCCCACACTCTCTACACTCTTGGAAAAAAATGGAAAATAAACCAGATTGTTTACATTCAATCGACAACCTTGAAGCACTTTGAATATTCAGAAGGTGTAGCAATTTCTTAATAATCACAGGCGATGAACTATTACATCATCATCATTGGCTGTGAGAGATGCAAATACTTAACTGAAACATAAGCATCACTCTCAGAAAAGAACATAGCATCTAAGTACCACACATCTCTGCATCACTCCACACAAAATCCCAGAAAATTATTGTATGCTGAGGCTATAAAAGTCATTGCTTATCAAAAACAACTATTATACATCCATATCCGAGAGTCACAATGAAATAATTCATTCAGATGCAGTATACCAAAACCCTCTACAAATAAAAATATATTAGTGATTGATGATTCCATTGTCAGACATTGAGACTCTAGTCTAATAAGGCTGGACAAAAATTGGGTGATGGTGAGGTTTCTTTCAGGTGACAAGATCTCAGACATTTTAAGTATCCTTATTACTCTTAAGCTAAACAAATAAGACAACATGATGGTGGTCTATGTGGGTGTAATAAACCTGGCTACAAAACCCTAAGAGAAATGTATAGAAACATGTCTAAGCTATCCATGCCTGCCACGAATGCAGGAAAGGTTCTAGAATTGAATGGAATCCTTCCTACTCTAAGAATAATGCTAAATCACAAAGACAAGATTATTGGCCTCAACATTTGGCTGAATAACTGATGTCATATGAGATGGATCCACTATGTGTCAGCTTGGATGATATGCTGCATAGCCCTACTTGCTTCAGCAGGGATTGTTTGTACTTATCACTCCATGGCTTCTACATACAAGCAAAAGCCTTTGCTACCCCCCTATTGCCTTCTTTAGGCAGAGTTCAGCTAATGGGCTTTCCACCATAATGGGAAAATAATTCAAACACAATATCACATCAAAGGGGCTCTGCTCAATGTTAAAAGTCTAAGCAATAAATTATTAAGCCTTGAGGCCATCCTGCATTTGGAGTTCATTCATGAGTGTGCAATTACCAAAACATGGTTTAAAAGCATAGACTGTACTCTCTCTACACTTGGGTTTTGTGCCTCCAACACCTTTATAGTATAGCTTAATGTAAGAAAATCTATGGCAGTAATGTAATAGTGCACTGGGATGCTTTTATCTCTATACTGGCCCTGAGCATTAGTCAGAGTATGTCTGGGGATGTTCAGGACAACCAGATAATCCCATGGATGAATAGAGGTACTGGAAGCAGCTTATGGTCATCTATGCAGTAGAGTGCAATGCAGATAAAAAAGTCACCAAGCTGAAACTTCTTTTCAATTTATTTGATATCCTTTAACAGCTAAGTCAGCAGCTTTAGGCATCCCCTTCTACAGGTACAAAGGTCTGATTCTACTGCTGAGACACCAGCTGGTAAAGGCCATCAGCTGC
The DNA here is from genome assembly GCF_019279795.1 of Protopterus annectens. Lineage (NCBI taxonomy): Eukaryota > Metazoa > Chordata > Ceratodontiformes > Protopteridae > Protopterus > Protopterus annectens. The sequence goes on from NC_056739.1 coordinate 1,910,428,127, forward strand.
CCTCATTGTCTTTCTCTGTCAAAGTCTTAATTATGTATTTAAGAAGCAGTCAATTAACAGTCTTCCTACAGCTGACATACAGTCTCTGCAGTGATAACCATCATTTTAAAAACTAAATTCATAATGCACAAAGGCTCTCCCACATGCTCCAGGCCACACTAATAAAAGACAAGTCAAATATGCAAAATACTTCCCTTTATTAAGAGTTCTATATGGCATAACTTTCCCAAAGTAGTGACTGAACTGAAGCTTATTTTAATTCTTCTTCAGCACCTCTGCATAGGTCAGGCAGCTCCATTAAACTACAGGCTCGATAATTCACTTTAGCTAAAATGTCTACTAAACTTAGCTAAAAAGCAATAATAAAAAAGTTTGTTCATCTGTAATCAATACAAAATCTGCTAAAATTATCTTTAACAAGTCTGCTTGCTTAAGAAAAACGTGAGTTACCATTTAGACCAGATCTGGGAGAATACGTTACTTGTATTCACACTATTACCTTTAAAATAATCAAGTACTAATCTCAGTTTAAAGCAACTATTTAAGGGCATTTTTTTTATTCTACTTGCACTCTCAGCACAGTTAACACCACAATTCTCAAATTGCTATGATCTCCTATGAATATAATAGCCCAATGTGTGATGTGCACATTCCTTTATAATGACTCAGTGTTAGGATATGTAATAAACTTTCCCATTGCCGTCCCAGCCTAACATAAACATTTACTTTATACTGTAAGCAAAAAGATCAAGCTGTAATTCCAAATTGTTGAACAACTAATCCCTGAAGTATAGATTGGGTGGGGCAAAGGGGACAGTTGCCTTCAATGCAAGTGCCAATTGGTCAGCAGCTCAAGACTGGCATTCATTTCTATACCAGTACATCTGAATGCCAGTATGTGAGTAGTACAAATTGTTCTTTTTTTTTTTTTTTTTTGCTACTCAGTTGAGATTTGTGTCAGATTGGATAATGGACCTTTTTTGTTTCTGTTTTTGCTTTTTCAAACCTCATCTGCTCAGACTAAACTGCAAGAATTTACTTACAGAGGGCCATTGCACATGGTCTGGAATAATTTAGAATGAGTAACATGACCTGAAGAAATTAATATTGGCTGCATACAAACTCTGCAATGAGCACAACCTCAAAAGTATAGAATACCTCTTTGAAGTAATTGCAGTTTTCACATATTCATTTTACTGAATGTAGTATGAATTATGTTTCATAGGTTTTAACATCAAAATATGTAACTCAAAACTACTGAAGTATAAAATAGCTTGTGATTACATATTTGATTATGTCCATCAGATGTATCACTCCCACTCACTGGTTGATAAATCATCTCTGATCACATGACCAAGGACATTTTCAGACAGGTAAGCCTTTCTTCTCCCTAAGAAAACATCTGGCCATATCACCAGTGTATTGACTGACAAGAAAAATGACCCCCAACTAATGTACATCTGAAGGGAGGGGAACAAAAACATGATGTCTTTCCCCATAGTCTATATCTGTTGTGTACTTTGAGTACCATTTATGCAAAAATATCCACATTTTATGGAATACTAGCATCAAGACTTAATTTTTAGAATGACAGTAATGTTATGGCAATGTGTTAGCCAAGATTTTAACATCACTTACTATAAGTTCAGTATAAGTAGCTAATGAAATTCTGATGCATTTCACTTCTTGTACCACATAACTAATGATATATAACATGTTATTTAACTTTCACATAATGGTTTATATAATCACTTAACACAACAGGTAAAAACTGGAATCAGCTTCCTTCTGAATTATCAACCCTTGCTTCTACTTCTGTATTTAAAAAACATCTTAAAGAACGTCTGAAAACTCATTGGCTTTGTCCATGTGCTAACCCAGACTGATATCTTTTTCCCCTTCCTGCTCTTACCCCTATCCCTACTCCTCTAATCTTTGCCTCCAGATCTAGTTACTACTCTTTTCTTTGTAATATGAGGATAAAATATAAGGGCTTTTCTCTCTTAACTGAGTCTTGCTCATACCTTCTATTGTGTTTAGTATAATTGTTTAGTATAACTTTTACTAAAATTTTTATAGTTTATAATTTTATTATTATAATTTTTCTTTTGACCAATGCTGCCTCTGTATTGTGATTTTTCATGTCTTTTTATATTGTTAACTTTATCACTGTTCATGCTTGGAGCTTTTCTCGCCGGGCCTCTACTGAAAATGGACATATATCCAGTTAGACTAGCCCGGTCAACAAATGTAAAATAAATAAATAAATAATACATTTATTTGTTTTTTTTATCATTTGTTAACCATGTTAGTGGGCTAGTCCACAGATACTTTTCAGCTTATACATGAACCATAATGTTAAGGGCAGGGCTGGATCATGGTCAAATAAGACCCTAGGGAGGGTAATGGGCTAGGCCTACCCTCGCAGTCATTCTTATTACTTGTCTCTCCCTCCATCACTGTAAACACTGTTCAAAACTATCAGCATGTGCACTATTTTCTACTTCACTTTTGAAAAGAAGACAGAGATGTGGACTTAATTTAAAACTTTTTAAATTTATTTATCCTTTGTTGACCAGGTCAGTCGCACTTAGCAAGTATCCTCTTTAACTTACCCCTACTATTTTCAACAGCTCAGGTTAATATAAAAGATCCCACAACACCTCCCATAAACATGGGCAGTTTGAGCCTTGGTTTAACTTCTCATTCAAAGGATGACAGACTGAGGAAGACAACACCCCCTTTACAGTGCACTGCAATGTCAGCAATTTATCTTCATGGTGTGGGAGTACAACCAACAACCTTCTGTACCAAAGGTGAGAGTATGCTACCAATTGTGCTACTAATGCTGCTTTCAAATTTATAAAACAAATACTTATGGTCATTTGCTAAACAAAACAGTTGCACATTGAAAACAGACATAACACCACAATTCTCTTAACTTAAAGATCACATTATTTGAAAATGCATTGAAGCTCACATTTATTGAACATGCATTGAAACTAAACTTCATTGAGAATGCATTGAAAGTTGCACTCATTGAAAATGCACCCGGCCAGAGGCAGATTAAGTGTACCTTGGTCTCTGGGATGTTTTCAAACATTGCACCCCCTGCATGTATTTTTAGGACTATGCATAAATGCATGTGTTATTTGAATCATCATCCTGATTTAATGTATTTCTTGTTAAATACAGCAGCATTTATTTGAGTGCATTTTAAATTTGCAGTTTTGTTTTCTTTTTGAGCAGTGAAACAAAAGGTATACCCAATAAATGACACAATTACACATTTCAGAGCATTTCAATCACTTCAAATGGCTAAGTCTAAGTATACAGTCTGGTAAGTGGTATGGAGCATTATGGCTCTTATCTCCTGTAGCCCAGGTACAGAGTTTGAGCCTGGAGAAATTAAGTAACTAATCTGCCATCTCTAATTTATTTATTTATTTGTTTATTTGACATTTGTTAACCGGGTTAGTCCGATTGGACTGCAGAGCCTTTTTTCAGTGGAGACCCAAGGAGAAAATCTCCACAGATAAACAAATACAAAAACAAAACATTATACAATATTAACATAAATTAGGGCATTTTACATAACAAACACCCCCCCCCACACACACACACACCTGTACTTGCTGTCAAAAAATCAATAAAGGGAATCCAGTTCCAAAACTTGTATTTGCATATGTTAAATTCTAAAGCAGCAAGCCATATACATAATTTTGTTCCACACTTGTTTCAGTAATCAAACCTTGCTCATTGCTCTGTGTGTGTGTGAGTAATAGTCTTAAAGCAGTAAGACACACTCATGCAGATGCAACACTGACAGAGTGTGTCCTTAAAGTAGTAGGTATCAAAAGTAATTTAAGAAACCTATCTTTCTTTTTTTTAATTAAATGAATGTGGTGGCAGGACACCACCAGCTAAAGGGCCCTACACAACAGCCTAGGTTGCCTAGTGCTGGATCCAACTATAGTTAAGGGCGAATACAGAATATGCATATGGACAGTTTAGTGTTGCCAGTAAACTAGCATGTTTTTTGAGAGGCAGAAGGATGCTGGATTTCACAGGTAAAATGCATCCAGAAACCACAAAAACGTGCAAAATTGCCAGTGAGTGGTGGACAAGCCTGATATTTGGATTCTTGTGCTACATATAATTGCTGAAGAAATGTCAATTTGAGTGGATTCAAACAATAATTTCCAGTACTTGTGTTTCATTTAATTGTTCAGTCTTTTAGTTTTTTTGCTGAAATGTATCAGGAGCATACATAGAAGCATAGAGCACATTGCATCATTATTATGTTATTTGCATGAATAAAATTATTCACAGTTTTATATATGAAAACACCACTGCCTTATTTATCTGAGTATTCATTTCTTATGACACTGCATGTATCTACTTAAGACTTATTTCAAGCATTGCCCAGGACCCAGTGAAAGACAAACAAGAAGTACAGTGCATTAAAGAAATGACACTTCTAATCACTACCTTACAAGAGTGTCTAGCTAATAAACACTAAAACTACTTAAGCAATATGTATTACACCAATTAAAATATTTTTATTCTGAGAGAAAACTACTTATTTTACCAGTGGAGTGAGGAAAGAAAGTTATATAATAAGTCCAAATGGAAGATTTATTAGAAAATTCTAAGGTCAGTGAGGAGCCACCACAATGTTCATCTACGTCTCATTTTTCCCATTTGCTGCTATGACAACTGTCTTGACTGTATTCAGTTTCATTCTATGTGCCTTCAGTTTTGCATTCCATTCCCCTAACATTTGCTGAAGTCCTCATTCAGAGTCTCATTAATATTATTGTTATTATTATTATTATTACTGGAAATAATGATTAGTGAAGAGGTCTATGATATGTTACTGTAGCATTTACTCTAATAGCAGACTTTGTCTGTAGACTAAATGTGTTGCTCTTATGTTCTCCTAAAATCATTCTTTCATTTGTTTGCAAACTTAAATGATTTTGATTTTATGCTGTATGTATTTTTTCTATCTGTCTATCTAGCCATCTATTTTATTTTATTCTTGATTTTTTGATCATTTGTACTTTAGCTCTTTATTTCTTGTATATCTTGTTTGTTTGTTTTTAGTGTCAGTAAAATCAACCCTAGAGAGACAGATAGATAGATAGATAGATAGATAGATAGATAGATAGATAGATAGATAGATAGATAGATGGATAGACAGAGATAGAGCATTTTGCTTGGTCCAGACACTATAAAGCTTGTAGAAGTTATTTGCAGACAGAGCAGCACGGCGAAGGAAGACTTCATCACACCTGCTGTAGACACGATTCCAGAAGACTCTCTGAAGGTAGACAGAGTACTTAAATATTCAGTGTATGATAATTAGGTATTCTTTGCATGTCAGTCTGACTCCAAAACACATCATGTGTTCAGAAAGCAATTGAAGTGTGACAAACAGACATGCTGACTCCATTTCCAAAATCTTTGGTGCATGCTTCAAGGAATTCAAGAGAATACTATGGATTGCAGTGAAATCTATAGCAAAACATCAAGTAAATATATAAAAATGTAACCTGCAGTGATGCAAGCCACAAATGAGCCTGTTGCTGTGCATATTAGAAGGCAACCAGCTAGCGTCAGAGCAACGCTGCAACTAAAGCAGTTGTCAGATGAACAAATAATCACACACATATCTATCAAGATACCAGTATATCTAGAAGCAGACTGATGCATCAACAGAAAAGGATGGCAACCCATCAACTGCCATGTTGTGTGTGCAGCAGATGGCAGCATAACAAACATCAGGGCAACCCGCCCTCGAAGTGTCAATGATGCTGCCATTTGGATGTAAATTGTACTGAGGGCTGAATTCCAGCAGGGTGAAACACCTTCAAGACTGCTATTAGGTAAGTACAGGAGCACACCTAGGATGCAAGTTAAGGATACCCCTCTCAACAATATCCATTATGGCCAAAAGTGTTTTTATTACCTACAACAGGTGACTGTGGTTATCCACCTGAACTATGGCTAACATACCTCTCAAGTGTACCTCATTATGAGGAACGTACCTCATTTGGGGTCTTAAAAAGTTCATGTTCCTCAAAGTTCCTCAAAGTTCCACATTGAAAGACTCTGTCACACAGTCAGCATTAGGAATGTTTTAAAGTGAAATCCATTGTAAATAGAAATGAATCATATAAATTCATCAAAAGATCTTCTTTATAAGTAAAACCAGCATATTTTAACCATCATATGACCTTCCTAGTTTATGTGTTACACATTTTGCCCATTTGCTCCACATTATGAGGGTTAGTGTTCCTCATTTTTGAGCTGGAAGGTTGAGAGTTATGATGGCTAAAGCCCACTTTCTGTGAACCATCAAACCCTGCACAGGAAGCCTACAATACAGCACATGCATCAACCAGAAACACCACAGAGTGTGTGTTTTGTGTTCTGAATGCTAGGTTCAGATGTCTAGCCACATCTAGGGTGCATTGCAATGCACACCTGAAAAGGCTGCAAAAATCATAACAGTGTGTGATGTGCTGCACAACATACTAGCCAGAGCACACAGTGGTCTTCCAGCTGCAGGTGTGGATGAACTATCCAAAGAACACCAGATGTCAGAAGAGGACATCCCACAGGTATCAGAGGAGGAGCAAGAAGATATAGGAGGCAGAAATCACAGGTGTAGGCAATATAGGGTGTGACCGCAAGTGCAGGCACAGGTAACACAGCTGCAACTGACCCAAATATTTGAGTCATAATAAACCACATGTACATGAGTACACAGATTGAACATTGATGTTCAGGTGTTGCCTTACCACAGCAACACAGATTGCATGCACATGAATACACAGCTTGAGCACTGATGTTCAGGTGTTGCCTTACCACAGCAACACAGATTGCATCTAATGCCAAGTACTCACTAGATGTACACACTGAGCCTCACGCATAACATAATCATAACATATTCCAACATGAACATATGCAAATGTGTCAAAATGGAGAATGTGAACACAGGGCACAAATAACACTGGTTTGCATACACCCTCAGACTATTGTATCACTGTATGGTAAACAATAAGGGACACATATCAGTCCTATATATACATAACCTGTTTTTAAAATATTTTTAATATCATATTCCTAATAATAAATTGGTTTAAACTTGACCAATCAATTTTTACATTTATTAATTTTTATTAAACAACTGTGTTTTATTTTGATTCCTTTGTGTTTCAGTGAAATGATATTGTGTGTTCTAGTTTTTGTATTTTTAAATCAGGTATCTGTCCCATTAACTTTTAATTAGAACTGAGGAAGTAAGGTTTTTGAAACACTTTGAGCCAGCTATTTCCTGTTCTGAAGAAATCCTTGTTAGAGCTTACTCAACAAAAGTGCTTAACTACTGGGTTATGTAGTTTATTCCTTTATTTTGGTTATTAGTTGTTAAATTAAAGCTCTACATGATTTTTATAACTTCTATCAGCTGCTTTTCATTTTGGCTTTCCTGATGGCCCAGATCGCACAGTGTTTGGTAGTAATATGAGCCAGCTATGTGTACTTCACTGTTGGACATACTCTAATGTAGTCTAGGGCCTCAGTGTGTTGTGCCTGACCACATAGAGACACATCTTGCCCTGGTTGCTCCACAAAGGAGATGTATGGGACTACAGCACCATGTTGAGATGAAGGAGCATGACTGCGAGTTGAAGGCCTTTTGACTGGTGGAACCACAGTAAATGTGGCAGCAGTTGAACTCTGTGCAGACTGAACAACAGACGGTGATTCTCAATGGCCAATGATGGTTCTGTGAACAGGTGTCCTGCCTCTCACGGGTTGCAATCTATTGAGCACTGTCAGGGAATGCAGATGCAAACTCCTACTAGTAATACAAAATGCTGCAGTACCATAGAGACCAGGGTTTTCACCGTCTGTGCCACAGCTAGCAGACCTTCATTCTGAGCAGCCAATGCAACCATAATCTCACCGTGTCTCTTGTCCTTCATGCATGACAAAGCTGGTGTACAACATGATCTGTGGCACAGGCAAGTACACAGACAACTAAATGATGCTGGAGCTATGACTGTTCATTTGTCTGCAGCAGGAGGCAGGCATCCTCTGATATCTGGCCATGCACAACATCTGCTTGCCTATGTCTACCAAGGTTTCCTATTCCTGGCTGTTTTGTGGAACTGCCAGCAGCAGTGTTCTCAGCTATGGCGTGTTAGTCAATGGCTTCACCCTGTTCAACATCCACTGCTGCAGCATTCTATGAATGGTGGAACTCCACATTTGAGGCTACATCTGCTGCAGCATCACTATTAACCTCATGGATGGGCTCTCCAAACAAATCAAGGTCCTCTGTGCCAGGGGTCTTAATACCATGCAGAGACACATCTTGAACATCATCATGATCACTGGATGGCTGCTAGATGATACAGATAGCTGATGTGCTACAAGATACAAAGACATGAATTAGGACAATGTGCCTACATCACATGATGGATATCATCAAAGACATATGCCATACATATCTCACTTGAAACGTTAACAATAATAATAACTTAAACCTGTGGTCTGCTGTATGTATGTTACATGGAATCTAAATATATTAAGTATTTAATCTGTTTACATGGCCAACATGCATGATATATGTGATGCATAAAAAAAAAAAGCACACGTGACAAAAACTCATGGGAAGATGGTGATGTTGTACAGGGATGAACTTCAACTAATATAGGAAAAAACAGCATTACTGATCACATCATTTACACCATTAACCAGGTAAACACAGTTAAAACATTACAATCTATCTGGAAATATACAGAGCGAAGTATATATTTTTTTGTTTTAGAGTTTGTACTGTTAATTGTTGCTTATAATTTTTCAGATCTCTGCTGAAAGTGTTTTGTCCCACCCATCCTCCCTATTTCTGGCGTGTAGTTAAAATTTGGTGGCTTTTGCAGTTGCCCGCCCCACTGTAGATTTGATCTGGGACACTCCCCCAGTCCCACCTCTTTACCACATTTTACCTAATAAACTCCTCCTGCACTTCCTTTTAGTCCTTTTTAATTTAATTGCATTTTTTAAACTGTGTTTGGTCTAATTTTGCTACATACGCAAGTGTGCTAGCTTGCACTGCATGTGAATTGTTTTTACTGCTGTTTTAGCTACTTTTTTGTAAAAAAAAAAAATAGCGTAAGCCTGTTTCTGTAGTCCAGATACAGATTTGCTGCGTACAGGACTGTATGTAAGATTCTGAGCCCCCCAAGCCTTTCTGTGTTGGAGGGAAGCCGTCTAGCTTATCAGTGGGAGTGTTAAGCACTAGGTATCCTGTCTACCACATAAGGAGTGGTTCTGGCCCAGAAATTGTAGTTATTGGCCGTTTGGGCAATCATTTCCATCTTTCTCAACTTTCTGATTTGAAAGCTTGCATTTGCACTTGTTTCTGTCCTGTAAATCATCTAGTGGATACAGATTCTTAGTTTTAGCACTTAAATTTGCTTATTCATGCTCAGCACTTGTTCAGAACTTGTAAGCACTAAATAAGCTACTAATTACTATAGCACTCAACCTTCCTCATTACCTAGAGGAAAACAGTTTTTGTACTTTTCTCACTTGCTTAGAGAAAAACAGCTCTTGTACTCACTTTCCTCACTTATCTAGAGGAAACAATTTTTTTATTCAGGCATGTCCAAGGGTCAGCTCCCAATGTTCTCTACTGTCTATCTGATGAATCTGGGCATCTTGAGGCAATGTAGAAATTGCCTCATGTACACAGACAACCCTCTCCTCCTACCACCCAACACTACAACTTGTGAGAGATGCACTTATCTAGCCAAACTGGAGTTAAGCTCTGTCCAAACAAGACTGAACTTGACAGTCAAGAGGAGAAGGTAAACATTTGCACCACACCACACTCATTACATAGTCTCACTAAATCTACACCACCAAAATCCAAACATAGTAACACAAAAGCATTTGCGGAGGCTCACGAAGATAATCTGTCTAAGCAACAGAGACCTCCAAAGCAGAAACACAAGCAACCTCCATCCCCCAACACAACCCAAATGACACATAGCCCACAGAGTCAGTGTGCCACTCCACCACAGCCAATAAGGCAAAACAATGTACCCAACACACTAGTCATAGGTGACGCCATAGTCAGGTACACTGATGTCCCACTCAGCATGCTAAACAAGGAGGAGATTACTATCAGCTGCCTGTTGGGTTCCAGGATCCACCACATAACCCACACACTCAGGTCACTCCACAATAACTACAAATATGACTCTGTTATTGTCCATGTTGGTGTGAATGACCTGAGATGTACCTCCCTGGACTACATGAAAAGAGACATGGAAGAGCTCTCTGATCTTGTAGACCAGCAGGCAGGTATGACCCTAGCACTGAGTATCATTTTGCCATCGCCCAAAATGATACCGCAGTACAATGACAAAATGATTGACTTCAGCAATTGGCTAAGATTCTGGTGTCATTCTAAGGGGATCCAGTATCTGTCTGCTTGGGATGACATGGTCGACGACCATGATGCTTTGCCAGAGATGGCCTGCACCTGTCACCTCTGGGATTCTGGATACTGGCTAAGGCTCTTGCTGCCCGTATAGTGCCTTTTTTAGGCAAGGCTCAATTGACAAATTCACCACCATAACAGGAACAGGCAAGCAAAAACTGAGGGTAATGCTACTCAATGCTAGAAGTCTAAATCTCAAAATGCAGTCACTCGAGGCATTCCTTAAAATGGAGAACATCAATATCTGTGCAGTGACTGAGACCTGGTTCAAGGCTCGAGAGGGCACCCCTGCACTAGCAGGCTATAACTCATACCACACTTTTCGGCTATGTAACCTGGACCGAAACACCAAAGGTGGAGGTGTGTCCATATTCATTAAGGATATCCACACCTCTAGGCTAGTTGCTCAGCATAATGCATCTGAGATTATCCAAGTGCAACTAACTCTGGGCAAAACTGCAATCCAAATTGCAGCTTGCTACAGATCCCCCACCATGCTCCAGAATTCCCACTCCTCTTTTCTTGATGTACTGGAAAATATTAGGGTTCAACCAAACACTCTAATAATGGGCGACTTTAACTACCCCACCATTAACTGGGAAATCTACTCGTGTACCAACTCCTTAGCTCAACACTTTCTGGAATGTATAAACTCTAATGCCCTGGATCAACTTATCCACACCCCCACCAGGGGCAACAATATCCTAGACCTAGTCATTACCAACATGAGTGACCGGTGTTCTACACCTGAAGTCAACTCCTCATTGGTCCAATCCGACAATAAGCTAATCACCCTTGATATCCACATCCTGCCTCCAACCCCCCCCCCCCCCATTAAGGAAACCATGGTAAAAAATGTCTCCAAAGCCAACTTCATGCTTCTTAAGACAGAAGTGTTGAACTTCATGACACCCATGCAGATGGACAATACAGTTACAACTGCTGAATCTTACACAAATGCACTCTATAAGCACTTACACGAGTGCATAGATCGTGCTATCCCAAACAGAACCAAGATGCTATCCTCCAAAAAAAGGAAGCCAATCTGTTGGTCCCCTGCCGAAAACAAACTGTACAACAGAAGGAAGAAACTGTTACAAAAGAGAGTAAAATCCCATGAGTGGAGGAGCTCCATGGTCAGCCTCAGTAAGAAGCTGAGATCCCTTATAAGATCCTCCAAAGCTAGCTATGAAAACAAAATCTCCACTAATTCTAAGGACAACCACAAAGCATTCTATAGCTATGTCAAGAATCTCAATGGCAACACCCAGATCTGCTCTGAGTTACAGCACAACAACACGAAAATTACAGAACCAACTGACATTGCCAACATCCTGGCAGATAGGCTCCATGCTAACTTTAACCCCCTCACCCCCTAAAGGACCCATATCTACAGGAAGAATACAGAGTCCATGTAATCACAACTATGCAGGTAAAAGCTGCACTCTCTAAAGCCAAAAACACAGCATCCATGGGATCGGACAACATCCCAGGCTGCGTTTTAAACGAACTGGCTCCCCGTCTAAGCACCATGTTCAATAATAGCCTCGCATCAGGCTTTCTGCACACTGAATGGTGCACAGCAATAGTTATCTCACTCCTCAAAGGGAGAGCCACAACTGATTCTGGGAACTATCGCCCTATAAGCCTTACGAGCCTGGTCTGCAAGGCCATGGAATGTATCATCATGGAACTCATAAACAAAGACATTGCTAACCTCCAAACTCTGGATCCCATCCAGTTCGTGTTTGCGAAAGGCAGATCATGCCTCCGGAACCTGATCGACTTCTTTGAGGCAGTCACCAAAGCCATGGATGAGGGTAAGGTGGTTCACACAACCTATCTTGACCTCGCCAAGGCTTTCGACACCATCCCCCATTCTGGAATTATAGCTAAACTCACTAAACTAGGTATAAATCCCTATGTCACAAGATGGGTTGCCAACTGGCTCACTGACAGAACCCACACTGTAAAAGTTGCAGACTCCAAATCTGACCTCAAACCAGTGACAAGTGGAGTACCACAGGGTTCAGTCCTAGGACCTCTCCTGTTTGGTATCTACTTCTCTGAAGTACAGGCTAACACAGAAGGCCTCTGGCTAATGAAGTTTGCAGATGACTGCAAACTAGGAGCGGTAGTCAAGTCCCCAAATGATGAGAACATCCTACAGAAGGGCCTCGCTGAGACAGATGCCTGGTGTCAGAGCCATGGCCTCAAGCTCAATGCCAAAAAGTGCAGTGTCATCCCCTTTGGTAAAAACTCTGTACCCATGAACTACCACATAGGCAGCAATCTACTTAACAGCGAATGTGTGATAAGAGACCTTGGGACCCAGGTGGACAGTAGTCTCTCCTTTGATAGTCAAATCGCCACAGTAGTCAGGAAGTCCTGCTACATGGCACACCTCATCATAAAAGGGTTCTCATCCAGAAAAAAAGAGGTCATTGTTCCCCTCTACTCAACATTCATTAGACCCATTATAGAGTACAACGCCCCTTTTGGAATGTACCTCACAAGACATCTGCAGCAGCAGGGAAGGCCACAGAAGTACCTCACAAAGAGAATTACTGGCCTCAAACAAATGTCCTACACTGACCGTCTTAAAAATCTCCAGCTTTACTCAGTAGAATATCGCCTACTCCGAGGTGATCTCTGCCTAACATATAAAGCTATGTCAAACCCAGAGCTCTTGGAGATACTACACCTAAAGAAATCCCAATCCCTCCGAGCTACACGCTCTAGGCACCTAAACCTTGTCACCCCAATAAACAGGACATGCTGGAGGGATAGATTCCTGTCCCAGAGACTTCCCATACTCTGGAACAGGCTACCCATCTATGTCAAGCAAAGTTCTTTATTAGCACTCTTCAAGAAAAATCTTGATGAGTAGATGGGAAATAGGAAATACACCCTGGGGATCACTTCTGTGTCTCTGCTCGACAGTGGCACAGGAAAATAACTTTCTTGGATGGCGTAAGCCAGAGAACTGTGTTGGCTAGGCTTACGTAGGCCCTTGGCCTGATAGCCTAGTACCTACCTATGAACCTATGAATGTGTTACATACACATCCCACTCAAATGTGTATTTGAGGATGTTGATGCAGACTTACCTAGGAATAGTAAGAAGGACACAGTATTAATGGAGGTCAACTTCAGGATTAACAGCAAATATTGGCATGAAACATGCTTAATAGCATACCATTGACAGGCTTCTGTTGTGTGGAGGTTGTGGGTTGTACTGTGAATCCTGCAGTGGGAATGTAAAGAGGAAGACGGCACAGTCATGTATTTAGCAAAAAGAATACTGACAGCATGTCATATACAACACAGTAATATTGGCTGCAAATACTCACGTGATGGACTTCGCAAATGTACACCAGATGGGCCTGTATTGACAAATATTGAGAAAAATGTCAGGTAACGTATGGTACACATTGTTGAAAGCTATGACAATTTTGGTGTAACATACCTGGTTTGTCTACACTTAAAAATGCACAGCTTGCCTCTCCAATGAATGTACTTGTAGTGTACAATGTTAGGAAAACAACAACATAACAGTAAAGAGCAGGACCAGGAAATGAGGTTGAGGCACTTACAAGGTAATATTCACAGTAACAGTATAGAGGCACTCATATGCCGATCCTTGGTTTAGTCCCGAATTAGATGGACCTGTGAATATTGATGCAAACAACATTACAAATGTTGTTTGGACTGCTCTGTCTGTAACTCAGCTGTATCAATACATGTAATTAGACTTACATCAATCATCCTCACCCTGTGTGAATGGGATCTATATTATTTCACTGAGCGTCTATTCAGCCAGTAGCTATTCATCGAATACCTATTTATTGAAGCTGATGTTCATCAAATGGCAAATTTTAACTAGGGCAAACCAGCAGTTGGCCACCATCTGGAATTTGCCCTTTTCCCCACTGTAGTGCAATCTCAGAGATGGTATATTTATTAAGGCCCATTTTGGGGGGGGGGGGTAGTCCCTCACCTTGGCAGGTTTTAAATTTTATTTATTTATTTGCGGTCACTCGGTTGGTCAACTGCTTGTTTGCATTACTTAAAATTGCCATTCGATGAGGAGCAGCTTTGATTAATAGGTATTTGTCGATTGGCTAATCATTGAATAACCATTCAACAATCTGATATAGACCCTTGGAGATATGTGTGCATGGCTCAACTCTGCTGCTGTAAATCAAAAACAATAATACATGAATATGCATGTTAATTCAATATATAGTGATTGTATCAATACACAGCCCTGTAATGGAAATAAAGGCATACATGTTTATCCTGGAACTCCAGCTTTAAACCACCACCAGGGATGTGTTTCTCACCTCTTCTCATATGCAGTGAGGCTAGAAATACTGTGATGTTATGGGGGTCCACCACTGGTAGCATCCCTGGATCTCTCATAAAGTGTCACTCTGTTATCTGCATGAAGGATCATGTCCAAGCATCATTATCTACTGGCTTCATGGGATTAGTTGTGGCCTCCAACTGCATTGATCATTCTGATGAGATCTGTCCAGATTTTATTTTACCAAAGAGTATTACCTGAATGGCCTTGGAGTCTCTTCATTGTTGTCAGAGAGCATCAATTATGATGTCATTTTCCTAAGGGAGAAGTTGTCACCCCTAGGATGGTTGGCCATCTGGAACACAGTGATATGCACATAATAATATTCAGGTTTTAGCCCATTTATGCATTTCATTCTGTGAACAGCATATGTCAACATAAACAGTATGCATTCCGGTGGAATAAAAATGTTTGTATAACTCTATGTGTGATAAATACTAATGTGACATATTACAAGTAACAACAATACCTTTATACATAACATTGGTAAAATCAACATAATTTACAGTTTCTCTTGTGAGTGGGATGAGAAGCCTTGGTAATTTATCTATATTTTATGGTGGTCTAAAGACAACAGCATCAAGCCATGTGAGTCTGCTTGCATGTAACATTCACATACTACAACAAATAACAGTTTCAAGAACTTACAGAACAACCTCAGGATCTGTAGCCAAGCCACAAACAGTACTGATCCTTAGTACATTGAGCCAGTGGTGATAATACTTTTGTTAAGAATCATCATTGAAGACATATCTGTAACAGCAACAGCATGTCTTTAACAGTTTTGTTAGAAAATGTGAATTAAGAAATATTGGTAATATCAACATCACATACTAGGTACAGATAGTGCCTGAATCCATAGATTTCAGTAGTTACACCACATAGTACAAGAAATTACCAGTAAGAATTGTGGATGATCTGTTATATACTGTAAACATTTGCAATGGGAGTCTGTCTATACAACTGCATACAGTACTAAAATAAATTATTTAAAAGAACAACACTTGCATGCATAAAGTTCAAGACAACATCACTCCAGTAACTTATGACAACTTCTGTTAAAGATAACATTTTGAGTAAATATTAATTTAAACATGTACATTTTGAAATTACTAACATTAAGAGATTTACTAATCACCAAACTGCAAATGCAACCAATTGCCAACATACCTCTCACCCCAAATTAGAGTCAAAGTGCACCTTGTGTGCACCCACCTTTTAGTATCATTTGTGCTGTACATAATTAATGAGGTTCATTAAAATTCAAGTTTTTGGATTCCCATCTGTGCACATCTGCATAAATTGTCTGCATGCACCAAAACACTCAGGTATACCGTTCAGACTCTCAGTGGATATTGATAAATGGTACAATGTGTGGCACGTCCCCATTATCTTCCAATAATCTGATAACATGACATCAGCACTACTTTCAAATATTAATTTTGATATATTTACCGATCAGCCATTACTAACTGCAAACTGAGTGGTACCTCAATACGCTTTTCTCTGTTTTTGTATTTTCCAGATTTCTTCAACTTGAGGATCATGATGGCTATGTCTAGTAAGCTAAGACATGTCCCTGCACCCAAATTAACTAATGAATAAATGACCTAGATGTTGACCGCGTATGCCAGATTGGTGCAGAGGATGAGAGCCAGACTGAGGAACCTCACCATGATCGACCTGTGGAACCATATTGTGAGGGAGCACTGATGGAGGATGGGGATTGACCACACTGGAGTGCAGGTTTGTCTCTGCTATGATAACCTGCATCAGAGGTATCCGAAGGAATTTTGAAGGAGGGTTGCCAAGGTGCAGGCAACCCATACATCCCTACAGTAAGTATCAATATTATACATATACCTGAGCATATGGATTTTCCAGATATTTCTCTGTCCCGTATATATCAGACAGATATTTATATAACTCTGTATTAGCTGCTGTGACAATTAGTTTGTGGAGATAATTACATGGACATTGTAAATGTTGTCTTCTTGAGTATGTGTTGAATTTGCATCTTGTTAATTTATTTAATAATGTGAATAATAATATCCTTTGTAGATGTACATATGTTTAACAACATCTAACTACTAGCCACTGTTCTTGTGCATCATGGACAGCTATAGTTCCTAAACTGCAGATGACTGCATACTTCTTAATTTTTCATAGTCCTACAGTAGCACCTTTTGCACTATTATACATTAGAATAAAAACATGTATATAACTTCATTACATCATTCCTCCTAAATAATTACAGAGACATGTTTATTTAATTAACAGTAATGCCTGCCTGACTGCTTACACATATGTTTTTAGTTATGTATTGATAACAGTTATTTTTTACAGTAAAAGGTCCAGAAATTGTTTGCATTTTCCATATTCATCTGTTTTCCACACAACTTCTAATAAACACCAAATATCTGTTTTCTCAAACAAATGTTTGCTGACTGTTAGCTTGGCCTGTAAAGCAACTGGCCAGAGCGTCTAAAGTTTGGCATGTTGGGGGTTCCAATCCACATATGGGAAACATATATCTGCACTTGTTAACTTCACCCATAGCCATTTTTGGAAGAACCATATTGCAATACTTTATATTAATGTTTCTGTTGTGCATGGTGATGACTCACTGATATAGTCTTTGAATTTCTACGGATCTGGCAGCAATCGTAATGCTCTGATAACATTAGCTTTCTAATAACAGTGTTTGTAGAAAAGTACTTGTTTGTTTAAGAATAACATATGCCGACTGTTAGCTTGGCCTATATAACAACCAGATATTAACATCAGCTTTCTAATAAAACAGTTTCCAATGCAGTATCTTCTTGTTTACGAAGAGCGGAGACTGGTTGGTTGCTCAGATTGTAAAGCTACAGACCTACATTCTGGTGTACTATGTGCTCAAAGCCAGAGAAGGGGCACATATATCAGAAACTGTTATCTTGCTTTAATATACCCATAGCATTTATTTATAGAAACATATTACATTTATTCATATAAAGGTATATTTTGGGGATAGTTGCAAATAACTTGGTTATTTGTCAGATTTCTACCAGCATATCTGTAATCCGTAATGTTCCATTAACATCAACTATTTAACAGTGGGGGCAGTACATTTTGTTAAATCCTGTTATATGCCTGAGCACTTTTTTCATTAAGATTGTATACTTTGTAAAACTGCTTTGAAGTTCTGTTTTCTCATGAAATGTTAAAATCAGCAGTAGAACATTATCCTCAAATGTTGAGGGACTTTCATAGGCAGACTAACAGTTGAAGGGAATAACGGGGAAGTATGTGCAATTTAGCAAGGAATATCATGGTCATCACTCATAACTTACTGTGTCCATTATGTACGGCAATATCAATAGGACTGTTCACAGAAGCTGTATGCTACATGACACTGTCTATGCTACATGACACTGTCACACTGCCTATGCTACATGACGCTGTCACACTGCCTAAGGAATGTGCGTTGTTTATTACTTCTAATGCTTCTGAACACAGTGATGACATTAATGTAATTTTCCATCTGTTTGGCTACATGAGCAGCACATGTTTATACTTTGCACTACTAAGCCAAGATCATTATTAGTAGACCATCCACCATCAAAATGCTGTCATAACAGAAACTCTTTTCACTGCATGCAAAGGATGTTTTATCAGTTAAGATGGGTTGGATAAGCAGACATATCTCAACGTTAGAGTTTAGAGGTAGATTGTGGTTACAGGTTTGAATCTCATGGTATCCAATATGTACTCCAAGATGGTAACACCTGAATATCAACTGTATATTGTGATTATCTAATGCTCTTCAGAAAGAAATGCCTAAAAGTGGTGGTGAGAAATGTTTATCAGTGCTATTTGAGAAATGCATTATTCATATATTTTATTTGTATTTTTTATGTTAGGTGAGGAGGATCACAGTCCAAACAAAGCCATATGCATTAAGCATATGCACAGGCTTGAGGATTAATGGAGGAAGAGAGGTATGTTGATTACTTTACATATTTATGAACTGAAATGCATCTTCTCCTGTTTTACAGGCCTGTATTTTTCACAATAACATGTATATTGATTAGAATACAGGAATACCCATCAAGCATCAGTAAAGTAAGTGGAATAGTCACATGGTAGCTGACCTTACAAGTGTAATTAAGATCTAAGAATACTGATATTTTATGTATCACTAAACCTTTATTTCAACACACATTTTTGAAATGTACTCCAGAACCTTATTAAGAGTACATTTTTAGGTGAATGTTTTGCATAGACGTCTAAGTGCTTTGATTAGTGTTTATGCTGTATGGTTTGGCACATTTGTATGTCTTGCTGCGTTTTCTACACATCTGTTGAGTATAGCCTGCCTATTCACAGAGTGAATGGATGTCTGCTGTGTTAGTGTTTCCACTGTTGTTTACAGGCTGTGTGGCATGTCTTTCAGTTCAACATCGGTACTGCATCTGCCTCAGACATCTTGATTCTTTTTTTGAAGTAATGTAGTTGTAGCCTTGGTTTATAGACACTTGAGCAGACACCCATTTGTTTGCAGCAGTTCATATTCTGGTCCCTCCAGTCTGCAAGTATTATATGTGTGATACACTTGTGTTATGCTGCCAACTTGGTGATTGCATTTTATTGACTGGATTGTATATGCACTCCTCTGCATGCATACCATGTATCTGTTATGCTTATGTGTTATAGTTGTGTGACATTTACTTCAGTTTCAGTGTGTGCATGCTACACATTAACACATACCACATTCAACACACATTCAACTGTTCATGTGCTGTGGCAGTTAAATTGAAGATAGTGCTGCAAATGGTAGCCTATAAGCATGTGTGTTACTGGGGCAACTCACAGGCAACATATGTTGTCCATATTTCATCACTAACTGTGTAATATGCCTAGGAATTGCATATTATGAATGTGCAACAGACAGACATCATTCCACATTTTTTGGATGACATTTGTCATGATATCTCATTGTCATGATGTGGTGTTGTGTCATGGTTTGGCAATACAGATGCTTTGTGGGATCATATACAGAAATATCCATTGTGCAGTCCTCTTTTTCTGACTACATTATTTATACAGTTGCTGTATTGTTGCTGTCCTTTGTTGTCTCCACTGTGTTTTTTTTTTCCTCAGGGTAGCTCAGAAGCTAGTTTCAGGTAGGGGGTTCTTGAGCCAGTCCACATCCTAGCCGTTAGTCATTGGCTGAGGTTTATTTTCCCTGTTGTAATTCCAGTACAGACTGCATTTCTGTGAACTGGTGCAAAGCTGATAGATCTCCTGGCTGTGAGCAGAGTTGGAATCTATTCCTAACTGATAAGTACACTTTTTGCAACTTAATTTGCACTGTGCTATATTTATACATGTGCTTATTATTTATAGTGGTGCTGTATTCCCACCCACTCTCTCTGTTGGTATCTTGTTCTTATACTTGGTGACTTTGCGGTTGCCTGCCCCTACTGTAAACTTTGTCCGGAACACTCCCCCCAATCTAGTGTCATTAGTTCATTTTATCTATTACAGAGAGAACATTTGAGAACGCCGACCCACTTAGTTTGTTAAGCTTGAGTTATCATTTGCTCTTCCTTTCTCCCTTTCCAATTTACTAAAAAAAAAAAAAAAAAAATCTTCTGCTCCTCCTTTCTCCCTTTCCACGATCTTCCTGTGTTCTAACTGAGTGTGCTTCTCAGCTAATACGTATATTTTTGGCAGTTTTTAGCTGTACAGTGTTGAATAAAACAGTAATTGAATTCAGTTCAGAATAGATTTTGAATAAATTGCATTTATTTAAACTGTATTTGCTTTAATACTGCTACACACTGAAGTGTGCTAGCTTGCATTGCACTTGAATTGTTCTTAGTGCTGTTTTAGCTGGTTTGTTGTAAAAAAAACAAAACTCTAAGCCTGTTTCCTACCTTACCTGTAAATAGTGAAACCCAAATGCAGATTTGCTGTATCCAGGGCTGTATGTACGCTACTGAGCCCCTCAAGCCTTTCTGTGCTGGAGGGACGCCTTCTCACTTATCATTGGGAGTGGTAAGCACTAGGTAGCCTATCTACCAGAAGAGGAGTGGTTTCTGGTCCAGAAATTGTAGTTTATTGGCTGTTTGGGCAGTTTTTCCAACTCTTTCAACTTCTGGTTTAAAAGCCCACATTTGCACTTGTTTCCACCCCTTCCTGTAACTAGTCTAGTCCAGATATAGATTTGCTGTATCCAGGACTGTTTGTAAGCTTCTGAGCCACCAAAGCCTTTCTGTGTTGGAGGGAAGCTTTCTAGCTTATCAGTGAGAGTGGTAAGCACTAGGTAACCTCTCTACCACATAAGGAGTGGTTCTGGCCCAGAAATTGTAGTTATTGGCGATTTGGGCAGTTTTTCCATTTCTCTTAACTTTCTGATTTAAAAGCCCGCATTTGCACTTGTTTCCCCCCTTTCCTGTAACTAGTCAAGTCCAGATACAGGTTTGCTGTATCCAGGACTGTTTGTAAGCTCCTGTGCTCCCCAAGCCTTTCTTTGTTGGAGGGAATCCTGCTAGCTTATCAGTGGAAGTGGTAAGCACTAGGTAACCTATCTACCACATAAGGAGTGGTTTCTGGCCCAGAAATTGTAGTTATTGGCTGTTCTGGCAATTTCTCCATCTCTCTCAACTTTCTAATTTAAAAGCTTGCATTTGCACTTGTTTCTTTCCTGTAACTAGTCTAGTCCAGATACAGATTCTTAGTTTTAGCACTTAAATTTGCTTATTCTTGTTTAGAACTTGTTGTAAGCACTAAATAAGCTACAAATTACTACAGCACTCAACCTTCCTCGTTGCCTAGAGGAAAACAGTTTTTGTACTTACTTTTCACACTTGCTTAGACAAAAACAGCTCTTGTACTCACTTTCCTCACTTATCTAGTGGAAAATAGTTTTTTAATCAGGCTTGTCCAAGGGTCAGCTCCCATTGTTCTCTCCTGTTTATGTGATGAATCTGAGCATGTTGGGGCAACATAGCAATTGCCTCATGTACACAGACAACTCTTTCCTCTTACCACCCAATGCTACAACCTGTGAGAGATGCACTTATCTAGCCAAACTGGAGGTAAAGCTCTCTCCAACCAAGACTGAATTGACAGCCAAGAGGAGAAGGTAAACACTTGCACCACACCACACTCATCACATAGTCCCACTAAATCTACACCACCAACATCCGCACATAGAAACACAAAAACATTTGTGGAGGTTCTCAATAATAATATGTTCAAGCAACAGAGACCTCCAAAGAAGAAACGCAAGCAACCTCTACCCCCCAACACAACCCAAATGAAACATAGCCCATAGACTCAGTGTGCCAATCAACCACAGCCCATAAGGTAAAACAACATACCCAACACACTAGTCATAGGTGACTGTATAGTCAGACACACTGATGTCCCACTCACCAGGCTAAACAAGGAGAAGGTTACTGTCGGCTGCCTGTCAGGTGCCAGGATCTGCCACATAATCCATGCACTCAGGTCACTCCACAATAAGTACAAATATGACTCTGTCATTGTCCATGTTGGTGTGAATGACCTGAGATGTACCTCCCTGGACTACATGAAAAGAGACATGGAAGAGCACTCCAATCTTGTAGCTCAGGCAGGTATGACCCTAGCCCCGAGTAGCATTTTGCTATTGCCAAGAATTATGCCATAGTATAAGGACAAAATGATTGATTCAACAACTGGCTAATCTTCTGGTGTTATTCTAAGGGGATCCAGTATCTGTTTGCCTGGAACGACAAGGTCGACAGACCACGATGCTTTGCCAGAGATGGCCTGTACCTGTCGCCCCTGGGATTCTGGATACTGGCTAAGGCTCTTGCCACCCCTATAGTGCCTTTTTTAGGCAAGGGTCACATGACAAATTCACCACCGTAACAGTAACAGACAAGAAAAAACTGAGGTTAATGCTACTCAATGCTAAAAGTCTAAATCTCAAAATACACTCACTCAAGGCACTCCTTAAAATGGAAAACACTGATATTTGTGCAATGACTGAGACCTGGTTTAAGGGTCCAGACCAGCACCCCTGCACTACCAGGCTATAACGCATACCACACTTTTAGGCCATGTAACCTGGACCGGAACACCAAAGGCAAGGTGTGTCCATATTCATTAAGGATATCCACACCTCCAGGCTAGTTGCTCAGCATAATGCATCTGAGGTTATCCAAGTGCAACTAACTCTGGGCAAAACTGCAGTCCAAATTATAGCTTGCTACAGATCACCCACCATGCCCCAAGATTCCCACTCCTCTTTTCTTGATATACTGGAAAATATTAGGGTTCAAACAAACACCCTAATAATGGGCAATTTCAACTACCCCACCATTAAAAGCTCAATGCTTTCTGGAATTCATAAATTCCAATGCCCTGGATCAACTTATCCACACCCCCACCAGGGTCAACAATATCCTAGATCTAGTCATTACCAACATGAGTGACCGGTGTTCCACAACTGAAGTCAACTCCTCGTTAGTCCAATCTGACCATAACCTAATCAACCTAGATATCCACATCCTGCCCCCACCCCCCATTAAGGAAACCATGGTAAAAAAGTTCTCCAAAGCCAACGTCCTGCTTCTTAAGACAGAAGTGGCAAACTTCATGACACCAATGCAGATGGACAATACAGTTACGACTGCTGAATCCTACACAAATGCACTCTATAAGCACTTAGATGAGTGCATGAATCATGCTATCCCAAACAGAGCCAAGATGCTATCCTCCAAAAAACAGAAGCCAATCTGGTGGTCCTCTGCCATAAACAAACTGCACAACAGAAGGAAGAAACTGTTACAAAAGAGAGTAAAATCCCATGAGTGGAGGAGCTCCCTGTTCAGCCTTAGTAAGAAGCTGAGATCCCTTATAAGATCCTCCAAAGCTAGCTATGAAAACAAAATCACCACTGATTCTAAGGGCAACCAGAAAGCATTCTATAGCTATATCAAGAATCTCAATGGCAACATCCAGATCTGCTCTGAGTTACAGCACAACGGCACAAAAATTACAGAACCAACTGATATTGCCAACATCCTGGAAGATAGGTTCAGTGCTAACTTTACCCCTCTCAACCCCTAAAGGCCATATCTATGCAGGAAGAATGCAGAGTCCCTGTAATCACAACTACGCAGTTAAAATCTGCACTCTCTAAAGCCAGAAACACAGCATCCATGGGACTGGACAACATTCCAGGCTGCATTTTACATGAACTTCAGAATGAACTTGCTCCCCACCTAAGCACCATGTTCAGTCATAACCTCACATCAGGCTTTGTGCCCACTGAATGGCCCACAGCAACAGTTATCCCACTCCAGAAAGGGGGAGCCACCACTGATCCCGTGAACTATCGTCCTATTAGCCTGATAAGCCTGGTCTGCAAGGACATGGAATGTATCATCATGGAACTCATAAACAATGACATGGGTAACCTCCAAACTCTGGACCCCACCCAGTTCGGGTTTGTGAAAGGCAGATCATGCCTCCTGAACCTGATTGACTTCTTTGAGGCAGTCACCAAAGCCGTAGATGTGGGTAAGGTAGTTCACACAGCCTATCTTGACCTCGCCAAGGCTTTCAACACCATTCCCCATTCTGGAATTATAGATAAACTCACTAAACTAGGTATAAATCCCTACATCACAAGATGGGTTGCTAACTGGCTCACTGACAGAACCCACACTGTAAAAGTTGCAGACTTGAAATCTGACTTCAAACCAGTGACAATTGGAATACCACAGGATTCAGTCCTGGGACCTCTCCTGTTAGGTATCAACTTCTCTAAAGTACAGGCTAACACAGAAGGCCTCTGGGTAATGAAGACCAAAGATGACTGCAAACTAGGAGCCATAGTCAAGTCCCCAAATGATGTGGACATCCTACAGAAGGTCCTCACTGAGACAGATGCCTAGTGTCAGAGCCATGGCCTCAAGCTCAATGTCAAAAAGTGCATTGTCATCCCCTTTGGTAAAAACTCTGTACCTATGAACTATTACATAGGCAGCAGTCTACTTAACACTGAATGTGTGATAAGAGATCTTAGGACTCAGGTGGACAGTAGTCTATCCTTTGATAATCACATCACCACAGTAGTCAAGAAGTCCTTCTACATGGCACACCTCATCCCAATAGGGTTCTCATCCAGGAAAAAAAAGGTCATTGTTCCCCTCTGCTCGACACTGATTAGACCCATTATAGAGTACACCGCCCCTTTTGGAATGTACCTCTTAAGACATCTGCAGCAGCTCAAAAGTCCACAGAAGTGCCTCACAAAGAGGATTACTGGTCTCAAACAGATGCCCTACACTGACCATCTCAAAAAACTCCAGCTTTACTCTGTAACATATCACCTACTCCAAGGTGATCTCTGCCTAACATATAAAGCTATGTCAAACCCAGAGCTGTTGGCCATGCTACACCTAAAGAAATTCCAATCCCTCCAAGCTACACACTCTAGGGACCTAAACCTTACACCACAATAAACAAGACATGCTGGAGGGATAGATTCCTGTCCCAGAGACTTCCCATACTATGGAACAGGCTACCCATCTATGTCAAGCAAAGTTCTTCATTAGCACTCTTCAAGAAAAATTTTGATGAGTGAATGGGAAATAGAAAATACATCCCGGGGTTCACTTCTGTGGCTCTGGTTGACAGTGGCACAGGAAAATTACTTTATTGTGTGGTGTAAGCCAGGGAACCTTGTTGGCTAGGCTTACTTAGGCCCTTGGGCTGATAGCCTAGTGCCTACCTATGAACCTATGAGCAATGTATCATTAATCTGTACAGAATGTTACAAATAACATTCCTTTTCAACCTCTTCACCAATGGCCTACACACTGCCAGCAATCATTCCCCTATCATACAGTATGCAGATGATTTATCTCTGATTTCCATTTCTGTCTCTATCAATAACCTCCACCATATCACCCAGTCTTCATTTCACTCTGTTGAGAAGTGGCTCTCCAATAATCAACTTATCTTGAACCCCTCTAAAACTAAGCTCTTACTATTCCTACATAAAGCTCTAGTCCATCATAAATCCACCTTTCTCGTATCCTCACTAAATGGCACCATCATATCACCAGATTTACACACCAAACTCCTAGGTGTCATCATTGACGACCAGCTCAAACCAGTCCTCCACATACTTCATTCTATAAAGAAAACACACCAAAAACTGGGCATGTTACATAGAAACAGCAAATTCCTGACCTCCAACTCTAAAATACTGCCCAATCCTATCTCCTCCCCAGCCTCCTCTATGGCTTCCCTCTAATTTTCCAATTTACAATATAACCTGCTGGCAAAACTTGACCAAACTTATAACAAAATTGCTAGATTTGTCACCAGCAGCCCCTATAAATCCCATCACTGTTCTGATCTCATAAAACTTCTTTGGCTCGAATTCTCACACCTTCTGACCAAATGTCAGTTGATCCAAGCTTTCCGAATTCTTAATTCTAACTCTAACTGTTCATCTCTGTCGAACCTGATCTCCTGGTACACCGCTCCCCAGTCCCTGCGCAGCTCTGATAAACTCTTTCTACAAGTCTATAAACCCAATATTAACATAGGTAAAATACTTTTATAAACACTCTATCTCCCTTATTTGGAATAATCTTCCACTCCATATTAGAAGTCATACCTCTCTTCCTATCTTCAAACATGACCTTATTTTGTACCTCCATGACAACCCTATATGTACCTGTAACCATCCTACTTAATTCCTCCCTTTCCATATTCCCATTTCTCCACTATCATTAAGACCTTTTCCTCTTTCTTATCTTACTTTATCCAATCTGCTCTTTTTTCTATACCCTCCCTCTTTATATAATTTACTTTATTCTACTACTCTTCTTTTTTTCTCTCCTCCCTCTAGATCACTTCATTCCTCCTCTACTTCTATCTTCTTTTGCACTTTCTTTCTTCTGACCTTGTATAAAGCTATGTACTATTCTTTGGATTATATTTATTTTTCTTATCCATTGTATCCATGAGTTTGTTTTGCTCTTTATATTGTTAACTTGTCTCTATTTGTATGTATTTGTATGTTTTGTTTGGGGCTTTTCCCCTCAGGTCTCCACTGAAAATGGGTAGTTTCTTACCCATTTGGACTAACCCGGTTAACAAATGTGAAATAAATAAATAACATATCCGTTCACAGTACATTACACCATGTATGTTGTATGTAGCACTTCCACACCCATTATGTAGTGACATCAGTATACAACTTCCTTTAGTAATTGTACACATTAAATGACTGTGCATGTATGTGCACATAGTCGTATACATACTGACACACAAATTTACCTTTGATATGTCAGCTTTCAGTGATTTACTACTGATGTGATGTGATGTAATGATGCTCACAGGAGTATTTTCTACTCCATAAAAAACAGGGTGGTTGACATACACCTGCATTTCTTTATTTGGCATTTGCATGACAGCATATATATGGTTGGGAGGGTGACCTAATGGTTAAGGTGTTTCCCTTACAAACACAAGGTACAGGGTTTGAATTTCACAGGGGATAACTGGCTAGGCTTAAAATGGCTCACAAGGGCATTTAGCTTAGTACTAATCTATGAATATATATATAAAATATATGTATGTGCTTTTAATTTTTAGCTTGCTTACCTATGCACGTTGATGTGACATGATTGCACATTACTGTGTATGTGAATTTTATACATGTCCAGTTCTGTGGACATCAGCAATCCATCCGGCCATTTGACATACATTTTCCATTTGTTTAATGTATGCCTGTGTGGCTTCTACAGCACCCTATGTTCTATACACATACATTTGATTGTGTCAACTTACCTTGTCCTGCTTTACCCTGATGTGGGCCCAAGTTGTCCGCCTCCCTCCCACCTTCACATTTCACATGATTTTTTACGGTTATGTTTTCTTTTGTTAAAGTACTGATGATTACCGTGTATTAATTTGACACAGTGAACATGCGCCACTTGTACGCCCATTGTACAATACAGGACATGTGCACACATGTTGCTGGCTGATGCTTGCAATGCATCATTGTTCTCATTATACTTGTGTGTTACCCAGTGTAGTTTTTTCTCATCAATGTGCATAACCTGCTATATTTATTACCCTGTATTGTTACATTTTTGAACATATTATTACATGTCATCAGTCTATGTATGTGTATCAACACTGATTTCATGTATACTCAATTTATACTACTGAGAGACACACATAGACATCTACACCCATGAGTTGACTTTGACATGGCATATCTGTGTAACATATACACATTTCATTACACACTTGTTTAGGTTATGTACACCTACTTGTGTATGTAACATTTGTTGCTCTTATGCTGTCCTTCTGTTTGGCACTACGCTTGTTTGCTTGCATTTCACATACATGGTTGTAGGTTTGGTTCTGTTCTGTGGTAGAGGTATCTAACATTGTTAGACCAGCATTTGCTCATCTGAGATATTGCTTGACTTAAACATGCACTTTTGATGGATTTCTTGAATATGTGCATATTTATCCAGTGTATGCTATGACCTACTTTACTACCCCTGAAACACACATCTAACATTGGTCATACCAATCCAGGTATGACTGGCACACAGTTTTCAATATATCATAATGTGACAGAGCATAGTAAGATATGTTTTTCTGCATTTCACCATGGCTGTTATATATTCCAACCCTGTTTGTCAACTTTCCATTGCCCATGTTATTCAGTGTGTTGTCTATGTAACTTACTTTTCCTTACTGTTTTCTCCAGCCCTTGTCTGTCTTGTATTATGCTATTTGTTCTGTGTGTATGTCTGATGTGATGACCTTCTTCTCTTCCTTCCCTACATTTACCTTCCCTCTAATCTTATAAATAAAATAAAAAGGGTCTATTCCCACCCAGTAAATTGCCCATGCTCCTCTGACTTTCATTCTGATTTTCCAATTCCAACAACCCTCTTGTGTGTCATCTTCTTTACCCACCCCACATCTTCTTTTCTATCTCCCACGTTCCTTGGGTGTGTGCATTACTTTTGTTCCCCACACAACTCCTGAACCCATTGTTAGCAAATATTAGCTATGGTGGTGTAGCCATGATTATGCCATGATTACCATTTGCCTAAAATTTTTTATTTGCAAATTTACAGTTTCAATCAGAATCCGTAAATTTAAGCCAATATATTTTAATAATACATGCATTATGTAGATATCCATACTTATCTCTGAGTATATATCTATTACAAATAGCCTTACAGCCTTGAAGCATATATTTTAAGTTAGTGGATAAAATATTGTCTGAAATGTTTCTATGTTTACTACTGCAAAATTTATGTTACAAATGCCATGTGGTTTACATTGGGCTAGTTGGCATTTTTAATTTGTTGTTGTTGTTATCATAAGAGAGTTAGTTACATTCCATATTCATTCTTAACCTTATAAGTTCATAGGTTGGTTCATAGGTTGGTACTGGGCTATCTGCCCGAAGGCATATATTAGCCCAGCCACGTTGTGCGGTATTCACCGCCCCTTTAGTAGTTCCCTAGACCATTGTACTAGCAGCTAGTACCCTTGGCCCCTATTTAGTAGTTCTGTTGGTGTGATCCCCGGTGTGAACTTTCTGTTACCCATCCACTCATCAAGGTTCCTCTTGAAGAGTGATAGTGAGGGGTTCTGTCTTATGTAGATCGGGACCCTGTTCCATAGTAAGGGAAGTCTCTGCGAAGGGAATCTATCACTCCAGTATGTTCTATTCATTGTTGTGTTGAGGTTTATATCCCTAGAGCATGTAGCGCAAGTAGACTTCATTTTGCTAAGATGGAGCATGTTCAACAATTCTGGGTTGGACATGACTCTGTACATTAGACAGAGATCGCCTATGAGAAAGCGGTATGCAACAGAGAACAGTCTTAGCTTTTTCAATCGTGCTGCATAGGGCAACTGTTTGAGGCCAGTAATCCTCTTGGTTAGGTACCTTTGTGGTCTCTCCAGCTGCTGGAGATGTCTAGCCAGGTACATTCCAAGTGGTGCATTGTACTCAATAATGGGTCTGATGAGGAAGAGTAGAGGTGCACCATTACATCCTTAGATCTTGATGCGAACCCTTTTATGATCAGATGGGTCACATAGAAGGATTTTCTAACCACTTTGGCAACATGGTTATCAAAGGAAAGCTAACTATCTACTTGGGTCCCTAGATCCCTTATTTCCTCTTCAGATTTTAGGGGATTACCTCCTATGTTGTAGTTTACGGTTACTCTGTTTTTTCCAAAGGGGATTACTATGCATTTTTTTGCATTTAGCTTGAGACCATGGCTTTGACACCATGCATCAGTCTCATTTAGGCCCTTCTGGAGGATCTCCATGTTGGCCGGAGACTCTATTATAGCACCCAGTTTGCAGTTGTCTGCAAACTTAGTCAGCCACAGCCCTTCAGTGCTTGCCTGTACTTCTGAGAAGTATATGCCAAATAGGAGGGGCCCCAGGACAGAGCCCTGAGGCACACCATTTATTACTGGTCTGGATTCGGACATAGATCCTGCTACTCTTACTTTATGGGATCTGTCTGAGAGCCAGTTTGTGATCCATCTTGTGACGTAAGGGTTTATGCCCAGGCTGGTGAGCTTATCAATAATATCTGAATGGGGAATGGTGTCAAATGCTTTAGCAAGGTCAAGGTAAGCCATGTGTACCTCCTTTCCCTTATCTATAGCCTGAGTAACTGCCTCAAAGAAATCCACCAGGTTCAGGAGGCATGATCTACCCTTGACGAAGCTGAACTGTGTGGGGTCCAGCAACTGGATGTTTCCAATCTCTCCGTTTATGAGTTCCATAATGATTCGCTCCATAGCTTTACAGATCAGACTGGTCAGGCTTATTGGTCAGTAGTTTCCAGGGTCAGTTGTGGCCCCACCCTTGTGTAGCGGGACCACCATTACCGTGCGCCATTCTATGGGCACATATCCTGTGGAGAGGGTGAGACTGAACAAGGTATTAAGATGCGGGGTTAATTCCTTTTGGAGCTCACGTATGACACAGCCTGGGACACCATCTGGTCCCATGGAGGCAGTGTTTTTAGCTTTAGATAGAGGCTTGTTAACCAATGTATCAGTAATAATTGGACTTACATAATCCCCTAGAATGGTAATAGGCCCTGTAGGTGGTGAGGGGGTGGGGGGGCATTTGCACTGAACCTGTCAGCCAAGATGCTGGCAATGTCAGAAGGGTCAGTGTATTTTGTTCCATTTTGTACTAGCTCAGAACAGACCTGAGAGTTGCCATTTAGGTTTTTGATGTAGCCATAGAAGGCCTTATGGTTATCCTTGGCAACTTTCTTTTCAAAATTAGCTTTAGTTGACTTGATGAGGGCCCTCAATTTCTTACTAATGCTGATCAGAGATGATTTTTCTACTTGAGATTTGGCCTTTTTTTGTATAAGTCTCCTCCTTTTATTGTAAAGTTTGCTTATGGCTGGGGTCCACCAGACTGATTTATTCTTGCTTGAGGAAGGAGTCTTGGTTTTATTTGGGATAGCATGGTCCATGCAATCCTGAAGATGCATATAGAGTGCCTTGGTGTAGGATTCCACATCCTGGATATCATTATCCTTCTGCAAGGGAATAGTGAAGCTTTCCACTTCGGATGCAAGTAGTTTGAAGTTTGCTTTGGAAAGGTTTTTGACTACTGAACAGATTCTCTTATATACATATTTCTATATAACTGTCACAATTCTTAAATTGTAATCATCTTTCCGTAACTTTGGTACTGTACAATATGATTGAAGAACCAGTTCTTATTAGTTACAGATTACTTACACATTTGTATAGTGTGCTGTTGATACTGAGATACTGCACTGTGCACCGAGCTATTCTGAGTTTCTTGTACATTAACATATTACAATGTTATGCACAAATTTCTCACAATCGGCATAATGCATCAGATTTCATGAAAATTATGGAATCCAGCCCCCTGTCTTTATTGCACCAAAGTTCAGTTCAGTAATCAAATGCTTTCGGTAGTTATTGTTTACAAGATAGCTTTGAGAAAAAAACTTGAATATATAATGATTACAGGACATCAAAAATATACTGGATGGATTTGGCCATTATAACAATAGATCACATTCAACTGTAACTCCATTTGTTTTCCCTTCACTAGTGAACCTGTTGAAAAATTTCTTCCAGCTGCTGCTATTCTTTTTCAGGTACTTCTTGAAGTCTTTCTCTTGATCTTCTTGCATGCTAGTTTAGTGTTAGAAAAATGTGCCAAACTGGAGAAATTTTTCTCAGAATCACATATCTCTGCCAGTTGTTCTTGCTCTACTGTTGTATTATTTATATATTTGCTGGAGAACTGACTTCACTGTAATATCAGTCCAGCTGCCTTCTACATCAAAGGCTGTGTTGAATTTATATTTCTAGAGAGGTCTATCAAGTTTATGAATCCTAAAATAATTGGGTTTCTATCATTCATGGTTTCTTTTTAATGTCATGATTTACATGAATGCATATCCCTCAAAGATACAGATTCTACATGCACATTCATTTTTTATGTTCACAGCCAAGATGTCTTGTTTAATCTGAACTCTTTCATTCGTATTTGCAATAATTCAATAGCACGATTTATTGTAGTTGTCACCTACTGCTTTTTAAATTCAGTGTTTATCTCATCTTACAAGGAGGACAAGGTGGAAGGAATACAAAATATCTTTGCACCCTGAAGTGTTATCAAGCCTTAATCAGGCTTTAGTTTCCAAAAATTTGCCATATATTTTTTATCAATCTTTTCTAAACTATTTCATGTAAACAATGAAATAAGTTTCAGCAAAACAGAAATCTGTTTCTTTAAACAAAACAAGAAATAAAAAGATGTGCTATTTGGTAACCCAGAATTAAGTAATCTTAAGGGTTCTAAAATAGCTTTCATTTCATGCAAAAGCAAAAATCTAGAAGAAGCAAAAGTATTAGATATATGGTTATCTACACTGACTCTTAAGTTAAATACAGCATATATATATATATATATATATATATATATATATATATATAAACAATGCAAAAAAAAAGTTTATCATCAGATAGGTCTCTTTGTAGAATAAAGAAAGGGAAGCAATACAGAGCTAACAAACTCTGAACTGATAATCAATAATTTGTATTGCTGTATTCAATGTACAAATTTAAAGGAACCAAGAGTTATAGTGCATACTGTAAAAGTGCAAATAAAAAATAATAACAGTTATATCATTTGCAAGAATCTTCACTTTAGTTTATCATATTGGCTGTATATTTCAAATATTTTTAATCATTCATAAAAAAAAAAGGAACAAAATTATTATAAAAGATTTACAATTTTAGTGCAACAGTATGAGTGGCACAGTACAAAAGCAGCAATGTATTATATAGGTCTGTGCAACTGAACCTATACTAAGTATAGCAGGCAGACATCTTTACTGAGTTACTTCAGAATAAGAGACATCTGAAGGATGAAGTTTTATTATATTATGCATTTGTCTGAAAAAGCGACAAATATATTTTTAAAAAATCCAGCCTAGAATACCATTGATTCCAACCTCCAACAAGATGAACCCAGATTTAACCAGTAACACTAAAATGTATCCATTTGGACAACTTTTTCAAGGGAATCTGTCTCAACCACAGGTAAACCTGGCTCTATCACTTGTCAGAAAGTGAGTATCCTTATAAATTGCCTGAACCTTAAGAATGGAAATCCTACATAGTACCTTCAAAATACAACACAAACAGTTCTTAACCAAAAACTGGGAGGGTTATTTTGTAGTGTTTAACTCAATTAAACTTTCACTCTCTTAAATCTAACAGTGAATGACCTGACTTTTACCACTTACCATATATGCTACTGATCTCCTTCTGCCTCATACTTCATTTTTTACAAACTACCACTTACTGCTAACCATGTTCTCAGATGTTTCTTTGCCTCAGTCCCAAAATAATACTCATCTAAAGAATCTTTTACTTGCCACTACTAACTACTACTTACACATTTGCATCACTACAGCCCTATATGTAATCCTATCTCCAGTCTTTTATTAACCAACAAAGTAACTGCATATATATATATATATATATATATATATATATATATATATATATATATATATATATATATATATATTAATACATATACTTATCTGTGTATATCTATATTTAGATTTGGATATCTCAATAATAATCTATATCTATATGTATACTACCACTACTCATAAAACATATAGGTAGATAGATAGATAGATAGATAGATAGATAGATAGATAGATAGATACAAATATGTATGATTAAAAATGTAGATGCATCAAGATGTAGACACAATACTGACACAAACAGTTTCTGACAGTTCATAATATAGACACATCATATATCAGATGCCCAAAATACAGACAAAAAAAACCCCCTAAACTCACATTAAATTAATTGGCAGTCTACATATGTGATCAATCTACACTAGAAATACACTAAATGAAAAAAAAAAAACTAAACCATGCAATCACTTTAGGATGTGCTATGTCTAAATAGTGATAGTTTTACAGTTGTTTTATTTCCTAAGGTAATGGGCAGGGTTAGCGTTAAGCTTAGCATGTGTTAGTAAAGTGGTGCAGGGGAATGAAGCTTGTAATTAATTTATATAATGTTTCATTCTGTGTAACAGTTAGTGATGGTGCTACATTGGTACTATGAAATAAACATCTCCTGGTTGATCAAGCAAACATGCATTCTAGATTGATAAAAACTTTGTGTGGCTTGTGTACCTATTCAGAAAAATCATTGATTTGTTTTGCAAGTGTAGCCATAGCAGGATCTACCACTCAGCATATAACGCTGAGACCATGAAGCCAAAAATTCAGAATGTCGAAAGTGCATAAGAGCGAATTCAAATATCTCAAATCTGCACTTATGCATTTCCGGTATGTTGCGTGTAGTGTTATGGTGCCAGAAATTGCAGGTGAGTGAGTGTTTGTGTGTGTTTTTGTATGTTGTATGTGTGGGTAAGGGTAGGGAGGTGTAAGTATGAGTGTTGGATTTGTTGGTGTTTGTTTATGTGTGATGTGTATTTGTATGCAAGCAAGGGGAGAATGCCATGGTGTGAGTTAGTCGAACGTTCACTATCTGATGGGAACGCACCGATTACCAGGAACATTAAAGACGTCAATGTAGGTTGTGTGGAGATGGCGCACAACATTTGTAGCCCAAAACCTTGTTGCAATTCTACCTTGGGCTCGAGTATGCAGTTTCATATACCTAATGGTCAACCAGTCATTTCGGGGGATATTCGTTCTCCATCTTCCGATGCAACGGACAAATTTGATTTAAACACCATCGACACTAGTAAACACCTGGTTGACAGGCAAGACAATCAAGATTTTACGTTCGATTTTAGTCTCTTTCAGGCCAGAGATGAGTGCGATAGACTAGGGGCTCGGTCTAAACGCCCCATGGTTGGTAAAACCTATTCAGGTATGTGTCAAACCAGAAAGCAAACTGTTCCTAAAAGTACTGTTAAATCTTTGGGACTACATGACTTTAATTCTTCTCCCTTTGAAGGACCTGTCACTAAAAACAAAGTAACACGTAATGGTAATACGTGTGGTGGTATTTCAGGGAAATTAGATACCCTGGACAACTTTTTGGACATTAATTTTGATTTTGGAGAAAACAATGACAGAAGGACTCAAGCGGACATTATTGGGGGTGAAAAAGGAGGCATTAAAAATATGATTTTTGAGTTTGGGAAAAAGTTGTTTAATATCAAATCCATTAAGTTGGACAATGTTTATTTGTCAAGATGTGTTGCTTTAAACATTGTTCCTAAGGGGCTTCGATTTTTCAAGTTGCCCCTAGATATTGAATATAATGACAATGTTAAACAAATTTTTAACAAATTATTTGATGGGTTTGGTTTTTCTTTTATAGATCAGTTAATGAAGATTAACGATGAAAAACTTTCCAAACCTATTAGTGATGTTGAGAAATTAAATTATGACATCACCCATGATAGCTGTTTTTTGGAATGGGTTGATTTATACAACAAGCAATTTAATTCTGCTGAGCAAAAAATTAAAAATGTTTATTTTAGGAAATGTAGAAAAATTTCTAGAGACGTGGAATGTTATAACACTAATAAGGCCTATATATGGCCCCAAGAGAGGAAAGTGTCGGGTTATATCGGTGGTCCGAGTCAAGACTACCGATTTACTGACCATGATTCTAATTTTCAAGGGGGCCGATTTTTTCCAGCTCCAAAAAGCCGTCTGCCTTCACACAACAGGAAGTGGTAGTTTCGAATTTAAACAAGGACACTACTTCCTGTGGTATAGGTAAAACATCTGTCCCCCTGATTATTAACAACACTAGTAACCTTATTAACCAGAATGTTGGTCGTGTCAATAATAATATTGTCCACTCTTATGCTGGTTTTAATATTTTTAACTACACTGACACAACAATCAGTTCTGAAATGTTTCAGCTATTCTCCAAAGGTATTAAGTTTGTCCCCACTAGTACACTTAACATTACTGAGACTATTAAGGATGTTAAATTATTTTGTAGGTGTTTAAATTTGGCTATGCAATTTAGGGACAATACATGTACCTCTAATGAAATTGTTGATGGGGCACCCTCATTAAATAAAAAAAGTACATATGTTCCAGTTTCCCACCCCAAGGTAGCCACCTTTGATAAGATTGTTTGTCATGATATATATAGAATTAATAGTATTAAGAACAAACTACTTTCTACCACTGCAATTGACAATTTATCTAAGGACGAACGTCGTTGTTTAGACTTTTTTCTTTCCAATTCCGAGCTACGTGTTATGAAGCCTGATAAGGGGGGTGGTGTTGTTTTATTTAACAATGTGGACTACGTTAATGCTATGACCAAGATTGTTATGGATTCTGGTAACTATGAAGTTGTCTCCCTTAACAAAATTCATGTAGGATATCGGAAAATTGATTTTGCTCTTGAGGAGTATTTGTTGGATGGTAGAATCACTAAGGACATCTACGATTTCATTAAGGTTGATTTTCCAGTTTTGGCAACTATATTTGGTATTCCGAAAGTTCACAAGTGTGTCACCAACCCACCCTTCAGGCCGATTGTCTCTGGTAGTAAGTCCAAAACTTTCCTGATCGGGGTGGTTATTGACAGGTGGACTAAACCCCTATATGAAAAGATTCCCCACCTTATCAAAGACTCTTGGTCTTTTTTAGGGAAACTTTCACCTGAATTGTGGAGGAAAGAATTGATTTTTTTGACCATAGATGTGGTCGATTTATTTTCATGTATCCCAAAGGATATTGGTTTAGATTATTTTTCCAACAGTCTTCGAGCCATTTCTGACTTTACTTGGGATCGTATATGTGTTTTAGTTAGTATGATGTCTTTGGTTTTAGATCATAATTATATTTGTTTCGAAGGAGAATTTTATAGACAAGTCAAAGGGGTAGCGATGGGTGCCTCTTGTGCACCCATCTTTGCAAATCTAGTCATGCTTGAGTGGGAGAATCAACATCTATTTCCCTGTAAATACTTTTCTTATATCTCCTTTTATAGTAGATACCTTGACGATCTATTTATTTTATGGAATGGGCCTGAGAGTGAGATTCCTAATTTTTTGGACTATATAAATAAAACCACTGAATTTTTGCGTTTCACTTGTCAACACAATACTAATGGAATAGCTTACTTGGACACTTACATCAGTCATTCCCCTAATGGTTTTAATTCTAGGATCTATCGAAAGGAGACTTTTTCAAATAACTATTTGCATTTTTCTAGCGACCACCCTAGATGCACCTTTAAAAACATCTTTAAAGGGCAATGCATAAGGGCTGCCCGGATGTCTTCTAGAGAGGACATATTTTTAAAGGAACTTGATTTGATTAGATCCATGTTTTTGGATAGGGGATACCCAAACAGTATGTTAAGTGATGTTACGTTATTTGTTAAACAGGAATGGGGTAAGAAATATTCCCCCATTTTAGGGAAAGGAGATTCTTTTAGGAGAAATTTCTCAACACTATCTACTTACAAATCTAGGGTTTGTGTGTTGACTTTTTCTCCATATGTACAATATATTAAAAATATTATTTTTGAATGTTGGAGATTATTTAAAACTGATAATGATTGTGTTACTATTTTGGGTAGTCAACCGGATTTTGTTTTTAGAACTGGTCCTAACATTAAGGACCTATTAGAGTTTAGAAGAAAACCTAGACATATTTTTGGTATGACTAAGAAATGTGGCCATTGTGGGCAATGTTCCTCCATATTAGAAACTAATGGAATTAGGTTAGATGATTCCAATAAAGTCTTTGTTAAGAGTCAAGGTGGGAACTGTCAAACTTCTCGCGTGACTTACATTGCTTTATGTTCCAAATGTTCTGTGTTTTACATCGGGAAGACCGAGCGGACTTTCCGAAAGCGTATTTACGAACATCTATACAAAATAAGAACAGGGGACCTTAAAAATGCCTTAGCTAGACATATTTCTTCTAATGACAATTCCCATCTTTTTAAGTTTTTCATTATTGATAGGGTAGACATTAGTCCTAATGGTGGGAATTGGAAAATTAATTTGGCTAAAAAAGAAGCCATTTGGCAGATTAGAACAAATGCTACCTGTTTTCCAGGTATTAATGATTTTATTAGTATTAAACCTTTTCTTTATATTTAAATGTCTTGTTTTAAACATTATGTACTGATTTTTTATTTATATATATATGTTTTTATACGTAACATTTATATTCATATACAATATGTGTAAACATGTTAGGTTTTAACTAATATTTTTCGTTTTCATTTTTAGTAGTGTTCAAGGTTTTTTGATAATATCTCTTTAAATGATTTTTGGCGCCAAATGTTTTAATTAGAGTATATAAGTGTTTAATTATTTTTCATTCAGGGTTCTGAGGAAGTCTGGTTTCAGATGAAAGCGCTTAACCCTTATTCGTGTATCTGTTTGTTGGAATAAATCTGGTATTGTATCTGACAAGTGGTGCTTGACAAGTGGATTTTTATTCATCGTAGACTTATTTGTTGCTGTTGGTATCTTGCCTGGAGCTAGCTTTATTTCCTTGTGGCTGTTCTTTCTTCTTTAACAGTATGAGTGGCACAGTACAAAAGCAGCAATGTATTATATAGGTCTGTGCAACTGAACCTATACTAAGTACAGCAGGCAGACATCTTTACTGAGTTACTTCAGAATAAGAGACATCTGAAGGATGAAGTTTTATTATATTATGCATTTGTCTGAAAAAGCGACAAATATATTTTTAAACAAATCCAGCCTAGAATACCATTGATTCCAACCTTCAACAAGATGAACCCAGATTTAACCAGTAACACTAAAATGTATCCATTTGGACAACTTTTTCAAGGGAATCTGTCTCAACCACAGGTAAACCTGGCTCTATTACTTGTCAGAAAGTGAGTATCCTTATAAACTGCCTGAACCTTAAGAATGGAAATCCTACATAGTACCTTCAAAATACAACACAAACAGTTCTTAACCAAAAACTGGGAGGGTTATTTTGTAGTGTTTAACTCAATTAAACTTTCACTCTCTTAAATCTAACAGTGAATGACCTGACTTTTACCTCTTACCATATATGCTACTGATCTCCTTCTGCCTCCTACTTCATTTTTTACAAACTACCACTTACTGCTAACCATGTTATCAGATGTTTCTTTGCCTCAGTCCCAAAATAATATCCATCTAAAGAA
Organism: Protopterus annectens; assembly: GCF_019279795.1. Classification (NCBI taxonomy): domain Eukaryota; kingdom Metazoa; phylum Chordata; order Ceratodontiformes; family Protopteridae; genus Protopterus; species Protopterus annectens. The sequence goes on from NC_056739.1 coordinate 1,910,467,793, forward strand.
TCTTTTACTTGCCACTACTAACTACTACTTACACATTTGCATCACTACAGCCCTATATGTAATCCTATCTCCAGTCTTTTATTAACCAACAAAGTAACTGCATATATATATATATATATATATATATATATATATATATATATATATAGATATTAATACATATACTTATCTGTGTATATCTATATTTAGATTTGGATATCTCAATAATAATCTATATCTATAAAACATATAGGTAGATAGCTAGATAGATAGATAGATAGATAGATAGATAGATAGATAGATAGATAGATACAAATATGTATGATTAAAAATGTAGATGCATCAAGATGTAGACACAATACTGACACAAACAGTTTCTGACAGTTCATAATGTAGACACATCATATATCAGATGCCCAAAATACAGACAAAAAAAACCTTAAACTCACATTAAATTAATTGGCAGTCTACATATGTGATCAATCTACACTAGAAATACACTAAATGAAAAAAAAAAAACTAAACCATGCAATCACTTTAGGATGTGCTATGTCTAAATAGTGGTAGTTTTGCAGTTGTTTTATTTCCTAAGGTAATGGGCAGGGTTAGCGTTAAGCTTAGCATGCATTAGTAAAGTGGTGCAGGGGAATGAAGCTTGTAATTAATTTGTATAATGTTTCATTCTGTGTAACAGTTAGTGATGGTGCTACATTGGTACTATGAAATAAACATCTCCTGGTTGATCAAGCAAACATGCATTCTAGATTGATAAAAACTTTGTGTGGCTTGTGTACCTATTCAGAAAAATCATTGATTTGTTTTGCAAGTGTAGCCATAGCAGGATCTACCACTCAGCATATAATGCTGAGAAATCCTTCTGGCTGATGACAACATATCAAAGCTGCACATGCTGGAATATGTGTATGTGTGTATGTAGATATGTACACATATATATATATATATATATATATATATATATATATATATATATATATATATATATATATGGTTTCACTTCATAATCTCGAAATGCTGAAATACCGAATTTCAGCATTCTGAGACCATGAAGCCAAAAATTCAGAATGTCGAAAGTGCATAAGAGCGAATTCAAATATCTCATATCTGCACTTATGCATTTCCAGTATGTTGCGTGTAGTGTTATGGTGCCAGAAATTGCAGGTGAGTGAGTGTTTGTGTGTGTTTTTGTATGTTTTATGTGTGGGTAAGGGTAGGGAGGTGTAAGTATGAGTGTTGGATTTGTTGGTGTTTGTTTATGTGTGATGTGTATTTGTATGCAAGCAAGGGGAGAATGCCTTGGTGTGAGTTTTTTTTTTTTTTGAATGTTATTTGCAATCTCGGAGTTGGTATATATAAGCGGGGGTGGGGTGACGCTGCCCCCCACATGAGGTGTGCAGGGGGGCTTGCTCCCCTGCTTATATGTAGTGTAGGGTTGTGTGGTTTGTGTGCTGTGGGTGGAATGGTGTGTGTGTTATGTGGTGTATGGTGTATGTATGTTCGTGATTGTGTGATTCGTGATTGTGGGTTTCGGTATTGTGAATGGTTTGGCTTCATGGTCTCGGAATGCAGAAATTCGGTATTTCAGCATTCCGAGATTATGAAGTGAAACTATATATATATATATATATATATATATATATATATATATATATATATATATATATATTTATGTATGCACACACACACACACACACACACACATATATATATGTGTATATATATATATATATATATATATATATATATATATATATATATATATATATATATAAAATTTAAGTGTGTGTGCGTGTGTATATACAAATACCCCAGTGAAGTGCATGGAACTAAACATGAATCAGGTGCAAGAAATACTAGATAACCATTCAAACAAAAATCAACACCAGGAATAGCCATGACATTTATTTAAGATAATAGTCAGCTGCAGACCGCAGATTCATCTTGTCCTGACAAATTATATTCCAATGATATTCAAAACAATGCCTGATTTTGTAGCTATTATTCCCATGTACAATCAGAAATCTAGTTTAGTTACTCTCCTGTATATATTGTTTCATCATGACTCTTCCTTGAGTCACTGAATTATTACCTGTTTTTTCTCCAATGCACATAAAAACTGAGTTTATTACCTTAAATGAACACCCCCTGTGAAAATTTATGACTCAGTTTTTCTATCTCATCATTAAAAATAGATTCTTCACTGTAAATCACCTTTAAATGGAGAAGCTGTTAAAAATTAATGTTATTTTTCATGTGTGCTGAATGATAACTACCTGAATTTAAGTCAATGGCTTCCTGTATACAGATGTATTTAATAAAAATTTCTTCTTTTGTTGTGGTAACATTTTATTTATTTATTTGTATTTATTTTATATTTGATTACTGTGTTGCGCTGACTGGGCAATCAGGTGCCTGTTTTCAGCAGAGACCCAGGGAGAAAAGCTCCACATACATGACAATCATAAAAAAAATACAAAATACAAAAGCTCCACATACATGATAAAAATACAAAAGTCTTTCCAGTAGGTGGGTGATACATAGAATTTTAAACAGTTAGAGAGTCAGAGTTTTATTCTTGTAATGAGGTTCTCATTTATGAATTATGTTTGAGTGTGGGTTAGTCATAATTTGTATAGGGAAAAAAAAACTTGCATTTTTAGGTATTTCCTGATGGATTTTTTGAATTGGGATAAGGAGGGGTCAGTGGTGAGTTCAGCAGAAAGTAGGTTCCAGTTTTTACTGGCAGAGTTGGAGAATACTGATTCACCAGCTGAAATTATTATTTAAATTATCCCCAGTATCAGAAATTATTTAAATCAGTATTTTTTTTTTTAGTTTGTATAGTATATTTCTCAAAAATGCTATGTATAATGGGGTCAAAACTAGAGCCCATTTCAGTTACATGCAATTGTTGCCAAGGTGCCATGCAACAGAAGATGATATTCTTCTCTAAAATAAAACACATTTTTTGATGGGGTAAATTCCATCAAACCTAGAATAAACTCAGAGAAACTATCCATATACAAGGCAAAAATATGAAAATAATACTTAACTGCTTATAATCCTATTTGATGAGGTCTAACTGTGTAAAAGGGAACAGTTTGGGAGTATTATGTTTGGGGCTCTGTTTCTACAGGTTTAAAATTGTATATTTAGAAAAATGCAATTGATTATATAATTGTTCTTATTTACGACTCTCTGGATGAAATATGATGTTTTAATGTAGTATTTATACTATAGCTAGTCCTATACTGTGTTCTATAAATGTATGATATTTCTTTATGATTTTATTATACTAATGAATGATGGCATTTATTGAGATGTAGTGGCATGTGTGGTTATGCACTGAAAAGTCCGTTTGGACAAAACTGTAGACTGTGGCTGACTGTTACCCTAATAAAATATTGTGGATGTTCCTGTTGCTGATTTTTGTCTTGAATATTTTATGGGAGCCAATAATAACATTAACTGTCATTAAAGTCAATATCTGTTTAATCAACTGATAGTTAACAAGTCTGTGAGATCACTACATTACCAGTGTTGCGGATTATGCTTTTTCTTTGGTATTGCGCAATCTCGGAGTTAGACTATATATTTAGCATGAACTTTTGGAAGTGTTCTGGAAGTCTTGCCCCACTGAAAGAACATGGTTTTATTTTTGATTACTCAAAATTAATTTCTTAGAACATATTGATGTTGACATTTGGGTGTTTCAACTTACTTAAGTGCATCATATCTATCTATTTGTACATAGATAGATAAATATAAAACTGACCCTACTGCAAGACTGCAGTCATATGAGCCACTTTCTACACCTTTACTAGGTGTTCCACCTTTTTCTATGGCTATCGTATCAATACAAAGTAAACAGCATGAGATCTCCACCCTCTTTCCCATGCCACATGCTTAGCATTCCTGCAGATATCACCTGTAGTTTTAACAGATGAGAATTTTAACATGTTTTACTCCTCCAGTTCTCTGTCAGGCAATAATGATTTGACTTATAAGAGTGGATCCAGTTATACCAGCTGTGTCAGCTTATAATTTTATCAAATAATGAGTTTAGGTGATATTTATGTGGACATCACACCATATGCTAATACTATGAGTGGATGAAAAACAAATGCAATGAGGATCATAATCCCCAAACTGCATTTAGTGAAAAAAATGCTAAAAAAACACTTTTTAAGTGTTGTTGCAGAAGTGCAAGCCCCCTGCACCCACTGATATGTGGGGAAAACCCCTCAGTGACCCGAAGAAGGAGAAGTTCGCTAAAAACTGCATCACTACCAGTACAACTTGCCGACAGTAATGTATTATGGAGGAACTCCAACTGTCAGCAGGATGAACCTCGAGCAACTGAAACTCGAGCGTTCAGTCTTTGTCGACCTGTAGGTTACCTACACCATACAAAGAAGAAAATCCACTTCATCAAAACATAACAAAGGTAGCAGGTATTTTTTTTATAAGCTGAAATATTTCCTTACCTTCAAAATCAAAAAAAAAAGGAAAGAAAGAAAAAAGAAAAAGAAAGAAAGAAACATAAATCTTCACTAAAAAGTCTCCACAAACTGATTAGACCATGCAAACTTCCTTTGCAGCCATGGTGATATTGCTGATGTCTTCATATCAAGTTTACTAGGATACACCTTCAAAACAATCACCTTCTTGAGAACAAAGTACTTACAAAACCACATGGCATTCAAAGCTCCTGCATGATTTTGATATGGGAGCAAGCATCCATACCCCATTTGATAAATGTAGCTACTCTGCGGTTGCACAAATGTGGTGGAAAGCAAAAGCAAAACTCATATTTTCCCTCTTCTCATTATCCAGGCCTCATTAAATGCATGGCATGCATAGACAATCCACATTTAGCAAAATGCTGACTATGAGAAATTTGTGACCTTCCTGTATTGATGTTCCAAGACTTGTTATTCCTGGCTGTGACAATAAGTAAGTTTCCCTTTATTAATCTTAATGTGTAAAGTTGGTCAGCTTTGATTAATTAGAATATGTAGCTCTAGCAGCATATATTTCTATCAAGCAAAACTCTGTTCTGTTCAGTTTCAGTGGACATTGCACAACATGTTTGTGCCACCACAGTTCTGCAGTACAAACATATTATGATTGGACAGTGTATCTTGACAATGACTTAAAATTCAATCAGTTGTAAAATTTGCTTTATAAGTAGGATTAAAGATTTTCTTCAAACCTGACCACACATAATTAACATATATGATTAGAGAATAATTTTTGTTTAATATGTTTAAGAGAATGGCTTTTCACTGGTGGAATACCATAGGCATGGTGACCATTACATACATGCATACAAATATTTCAAGCATGGGCATTAATGCCATTCTAGCTTGCCAATATACCAAAACACTTGTTCCCATAATAAGTATTAAGGCTGTTCTTAAAAATATCTAAACTAGTGCTTGCTTTAATTTGGTAGACTGTTCCATGCATCAGCTACTCTGTCACAGAACCAATTAGTACAAATCTGATTCCTATAAAATCTCCTACATAGGTTGCCTGATGATTTTCTAGTACTTTTTGTTAATCCCAAACATTTCCAGAGGTAGTTGTCACTAAATGCCCTATATACCTGAATGAGATCTCCTCTTAGATATCTGTAAGAGACACTGTATACAAGTTCAGATATTTTAGTCTTTCATAATAACTTACATTTTCACATCCATGGATATCCTTGGTATATTTCCATTGCACTCTTTCCAGTTTACTCATGCTTGTTTTCCTATAGGGTTACTATATTGTTATTCCATACTCATGTTTGGGTCTAATGTAACTAACAAACAATGACTTCATTATGTTTGATTTCCTAGACTTTATAAATCTTTTTATTCAACCTATAGTTATATAACTATCATTAACCAATTGGTTGATATGATTAGAAAAACTCATAGCTGAATCTACCCATATACCCAGGTCCTTAAATGAGTCTACAGTTTCAATCACTGTGTGCTGTATTAAATATTCACCTTTCAGTTTATGCCCACCAAATTTCATATGCGCAGTTTTTGATGTATCTATCAGCATATTATTCTCCTGTGTCCAAATGGTCAATTTAGTCAAGTTATTTTGCAGACACGCCTTATCTGTAACACATGTAATCAGTTTACCCAATTTCAGGTCCTCTGCATATAGACTGTAGAACACCTCAGATGAAAATGTTAGGTCTGAAAGATACAATCTAAACAAATAAGGGACTAGGATAGAGCCCTGTGGGACACCTTGACTGTAACCAAGGATTTTGCCTGTCCAGTTGCTATATGATACTTGCCATGTCCTGTTTGTAAGCCATGCAGCTATCCATCTTATCAAGAGTACATCAATACCTAGTTGTACTAATTTATTGATCAGTGTTATGTGTATGACTATGTCAAATGCTGAAGTTAAATCTATATAAGTTACATCACAGCACAATTTTTCATTCATAGCTGTTATTATATAGTTATACAACATCATGTTACAGGTGGTAATAGATCTGTTTTCAACATATGCATGCTGATATATGGTTTCAAGTCCCAACCTATCCACTTCTGACAATAACTTATCCAGTATTACCTTCTCCATTATTTTCCACAACATGAAAGTAGACTTAAGGGTCTATATGACTCTGGGTTTGTCCTACTCCCCTTTCCCTTAAAAACAGGTTTAATAAATGCATGTCTCCAGTCTTGAGGAATCTCCCCATATTTATATGACCTAGTGAATAATAGATATAATGGTACTGTAAGTTCTTGCTGAAGTGTTCTCAAGTCATTATTACTAATTTGTCTCCTCCCTATGCTTTGTTTGGATCCAGTTTGCACATTTCATTTTCAATATAATCTAATTTGATTCCAATATCTGGGGTTAAATGGATGTCACTAGCAAAACTTACCACCCCTTTTATGGAGCCAATCTGTTTTGCATAAAATGTTGTAAATATATCTATAATCTGTTTTAGAATCTGCATACAGTTTATCAATTTGTGTGTCTTTACTCCTTTCACATCTTATGTATATATAAAAAGGTTTCCTATTATGCTCAATATCTTTATATAAATTTTCTTCAAATTTTTCTTGATCTTATCTCACACTATGCTTAATCTATTTGTCCAGCTTGTTTATTTCAGTTTTCAAAGTTGTAGTTTGACCTCTCTTCCATTTCTTATATTTTTTGTCTCTCACCTTAATCAGATATCTTGTTCTTGTGGAAATATATCTGCCTAATGTTGTATGCCTAGATCCTGATGTTAAGCATTTTTTTTTTTTTGCACTCAAACAATTTCTCTTTCAAAACTTTTCACATTTCACCTGCAGTTTTTCCACTGAACACCTCACTCCAGTTAGTTTTACGTACTGACTGTTTTGCTTCCGTGTAATCTGTAATTAACCTTCTGTGCATTAGCTTAGATTTCAGTTTGGCAGAATTATCTAGCAACAAATTAACCTTTATAACCCCATAATCACTGTACATCAGTGGTGGTAAAACTTGACTTGAAGTTACAGTAATTTCTTTGGGAACACAAACAATGTTTAGTAAGTTCCGTCCCCTGGTAGTATTTTTTTACAATCTGAAGCAATTGTTGTTCCTGAATATACGCTGTGAATAATTTAGTTACTAAAATTATAGAATCAATATTATTCCAGTCTGTTTCTGGTAAATTTTAATACTCATCTAATATTATTCTTCCCTTCTTTGTTTCATGCAAGAAATGTATAGATTCCTCTAGGTCATCTGCACTTGACTTTGGTGATGTATACACACCAACAATTGTTATATGTTCCACAGTTGTCTTTATTGTCACATTTACATAGTCTATAGTGTTGGTATTATTATTGAACAAGTCTCATAGCTATCTTTTATTCCTATCATAACACCTCCATCTGATTTTTTATTAGAATGTCTGTTACAGTAAAAACATTTATACCTTGACATAACCGGTTTCCAGTCATTGTTCTTTAACCATGTTTCACAAACAATAACAACATCAATCTTGTGGGAATGTAGCAAATTTTCCGAAAAACATTATTATTAATGCTCCTAGCATTAACAACCATTAGAGAGGCATCAAATGTTGCCATCTGTGCGCTGTTAAATTTTCGACATGGTAAAAATCCTGCCTAGTGTTTGTGAAATATTGCAAAATATCTGCTGCAAAAATTCTCTTCCCTTAACTAGACAAATGCATACCATCCTGTCTGAACACGTGTGCCCAAAACAAGGCTTGGATGCTCTACATATTTTTGTTTTTTAAAACAGGACATTTTTCCATGTAGGTATTTACCCAAAAATCTTTTCATTCACAGTTACTGACTATCCTTTCTATTGGTGATTTGTGAAAAATATGTCCTAACACCAGTATAAACAATACTATCTGAGAAGGCTGTCAGTTCCCTACTAACAGTCAGAGAATCCTTGTGCGTGACATCATTTATACAAACATGAATAAAAACAGAGCCATACTTCCTTACATTTATGCATTCCAAGACTTGTCTCACATCTTCTATTTATGGTCCTGGCAAGCATAACCCTATTTGATGTTCATTATCATCTCTACAAATATATGTATCAGTTCCTCTAATAGTTGAATATCTTTGCTGGCCAACTCTGAAGAATCTTCAGTTTCTAATACAGTAATATCTACTCTATCAATTGTTACAAGGATAGATCTTCATCACTATTTGTCTTATCAGGCCTACTGTTTTCATTGTGTATTAAATTCCCATCCAGCTAGTGATGTAAATCCACAGCTTGAGTCATGTAGTCAACATCTGTCTTTTTCCTCTTTTTCTTACAGTAGTGTTATTCAATCCTTCCACGTTCAGTTTTGATTTCTTCCTTTTCACCTGCCCCTTGCCTTTTTTTTCTACCTTCTCCATTGGAAATATGATGCCTTTCTCTGTAGACTGGAGGTTTTCTGATAGGAAAATATCATCATTCCTGCAACCTGTGTGTTACATAACAAAACAGTGTCCTTTTTACTATGGATTCCCTTTCCTTTACAGTCATTAATCAGTTTATTTTTCTTCCTTGTTATTTGCTGGGAACTTCTTCTTTTCTTTTTTTTTTGTTTCCTTCTAAACAAACTGGATTCTCAGATTGCTGAATACTTGTGTCCAGAATTCCAGAGTTGTCAGCGGCATCATCTTGATTCATACAGGTTGAATGATCTTTGCAGAAAATAGATGCATCATTTCCTAAATGTGTTCTATTTGTTCTATGCCTAACGTTATTTAGTGTATCAGTCCAGTCATTAATATATGAAACAATAGTTCTCCAGGCCATGCCAAATGCACAAGTGCAATCATTATCATTAAGTCTAGATTTACTTCTAACAATGGTAAGCAAATCATCCAACTTTTGACACAAGGAACACAGATCACCAGTGTTAGCTGTTACTTTTAAATATGCTTAGCATTTATTACACTGTATAAGATATTTGTACATTAACAAATCGTTAATTGCATACTCATTTAAGGAATCCATATTCAGCTTCAAATGAATACAATATTACAAAAGAAAAGGTCACAATCAGTAACCAGAAAATTCAAAGAAAACTTAAATCAACTTCTATGACAAAAAATCACAGCAGCAATATACAACTAAATAAAGTACAGTAAGTTGTTCTGACCATACAAGTTCTACAAGCCAGACAAAAGTTGTAAATCCTTTATGTCACTCAGTATCACTCACAGTAGCTCTTCTTTTTGACAATAAAGATAAATAAATCACAAACCAAGATGGGATTGTTCAGATATGCTCAGGATTTTCCTCTCTGCAGTATATGTAAATTTATAGCTGTCTAGGCCCCTTGGGGTGGCTAGAGCTTGCCTGTCTAAAACCTATCCCTTTCTAACAACCAACAGTGAAATTAAAGGTAAAACAATAGGGTTACCATCTGTCTCACTTTGCAAGGGACAGTCCCTCTTTGGGCAGTTGTGTCCTGACAAAAAAATTTAAAAATGGCAAATGTCTTGAGATTTTAAGACAAAATTATTTCCTATATTTTATGTAATAGTTGCATAAAACAGTTATTCTGTATCTAAAATACCTAAATGTTATAAGAAACAGAATAAGCAACTAAAATGTTATAAGAATAAGCTTTTATTTAGGCAAAAACATTAAGTTTTATCCTTTGTACTGACCGTGGGTATGTGTCGGCCTGTAAAATCTGATGTTTATACCAAAAATGTCCCACTTTGGCCATTTGAAAAGGTGGCAACCATATAAAACAACAAAATATGAACCAAAGTAAATCTTGTTAACAATCAGTCCCTTCCTACCTACAAGCAGTGAAAAACAATGATAAATACAATATAAATTCAAATAAAACTTCTCGTACCAATCAACTCCACAGTAAGTCACAAACCAAGAAAGGATTGTTTAGATATGCTCAGGATTTTCCTCTCTGTGTAAATTTATAGCTATCTAGGCCCCTTGGGGTGGCTAGAGCTTGCCTGTCTAAAACAACCAACAGTGAAATTAAAGGTAAAACAACAACGTATGAATCAAAGTAAATCTTTTTAACAAGCAGTCCCTTCCTACCTACAAACAATGAAAAACAGTGATAACAAATACAATATAAATTCAAATAAAACTTCTTTTACCAATCAACTCCACAGTAAGTCACAACCCAAGAAAGAATTGTTTAGATATCAGTATGAATGCTGCTGAATCTGAAAATGAATTTTGAATGAATGTGGAAAGTTCCCTATTCTACAAGGTGCAGCAGTTCTGAAGCTAGTTAAATTAAGTACTTGGCTAATTAACCTTAGGGACCATTTTAAGCATAATCAATTTCCCAAAGTTGGGATCAAACCCTGTATTTTGTGTCTGAAGTAAACACCTTTACTATTATGCCAGCCAAACCATGCAGTTATCGAACCACTGAATCAATGAATTTGTATTCTGCCTCAAAATATTTTCCCCATATTCCAATGGAACATGAACTACTATATTCCTATGTCCTGAATTATTTTCCACTACAGAGTTGTATATGAGAAAACATGCTACCAGTTCTTGGACAAACATGAATTAAACAGTCTGATGGCCTTTCAGTCTGGTGCCTTTAATGCAACACCAGCAAATGTTCAGGAGTTTGGAAAACAGACCTGCACAGTATATATAGGTGTCGCTTACATATTCTTAGCTAAAGTTAATTGTACTAGTATAAAATTCAATGAATTACACATTGACTTTATGCAGTTAGTTGTGTCAGCACAGACGGATAATTTAGTAAATGTTAAACTTTGCATATGAGTAGCCTGAACTAGGCAGAACAATTTAGATCAGTATTCACATTATATGTTCAGGTTATTGCTTATCCACAATAACCAGATGATATCCCTCAATATTAACCCTGTGAATTAACTATTACCTTCTTACTGACACCTACACTAATTCCATCATCAGAAACCATATTTCTGCATCAAAGCCATTTAGGAAACATAGCTATAATCATATATCATATAATTAGTTTGCAAATGTCATGCTGTTTTTTTTTCACTTCATCTGTAATTATCTTTTGGGCCTAAGCAAACTCCCCAGTCAGCAAAAAAGATATCTTACCATATTTCCCGTGTTGCATTTATATCCTGCAGGCACTGGCACAGTCAGCCCAAATCTTGAGAACAACTTTGAAGTGAATGTTACATATGCAACCCAAAGAGAGGGTATATGTTTATTTGCTAGTATTTTAATGACATTGCCATTGGCATTATATTAAATTGCAGATCCCATTGTGTGACTTTCAGGCATATTACTGACCGATGGAGAAATGATGCATTGAAATAATATGACTGTGGGCAACTGCAGAAAATTTTAAAGGCGCAATACTTGGACCATGTAATTTGAAATAAATAAATCTTCATTAGTGCAAGGCTCTGGGAAAGATGAGTTTCATCTTCAAATAGCAGTAAAATACACTGATAAAAAACATCACAGAAATGTATAATAGAGAAATAAACTGCTGACAGTTTAATGATATGCACTAGAACTGTACAACATTTTTTTTCCAAAAAGAAGTTGCATCTTCATAAGGTATAACATTTTTAAAGGAAAGGAAAAGGCTGCTAAGATTTAGGTATTTCCATGGGTACATAATGTAATTAAGAATGGATATAATCAAATGGCAAATGACTCAAACTGATTTTATGAGCACAGAATAATTAATTTGGATAACAAACATACATTTTGTAATAGTGAAATAGGATGGAGCCTTTGTAGAAAGGGGAAGACTTCTATAAAATTAACTTAGGATTTTAAAAGTGATCACTTGCATTTTGGTAAGAAAAAGGAAAATTGTGTGTTGCTCTGCCTCCAGGCCAGAAACTTGTGAATATGAATATACATAATTGAAAGTTCAATAAACAGCTTCTTGCAGGTATTAATGTATATAACTGATCTAACTGAAAACAAGTCTATCCCTTATCACTTGAAATGAAGACAGTCGTGCTTATACTTATGGAAAAAAAAAAATACTTTAGTGGTTCATCTTGAAAACAGTTGTGGAAATACACACAACACTTTTTTTTTTATAATGTTGACACCATAATTACCTAAAATGTGCTGAAAAACAAATGTCAGGACAGTTAAGGGAAAAGATGCCATGCTGGTATGAAATTTTTCTATCCAGTGAAATTTTAGATGATCTTCGCTAAAAGGAAAGTTTATAAGTCAGGATAAGATATGGAAAAGGGAAGCTATACATTCTAGTAGTCATTGTAAGGTCTGTGCCATGATTTATTTTCAAATCTGATCTAACATCTATCAGATGTTTTAAAGTCTTTAATTTATTAAGCAATCCATTTAACTTTGGAAAATATACGTCTGTCTGTAGATAAATGAGTTTCTTTGGATTAGAGGTATATTATTTGTAATCCCCGTGTCAGAAATTTTTAAGAGAGGCACAGACGAACCTTTACTTAAAAAGTGATGCTGATTGAAACATTTAAAACTAGCTTCCTGCACTTTGCTATACCTCTGAATTAATACCAAAACATAAAAGCATATTCTAAACATTATGAACTTTAACAAAAAATTAATAAAAAATAAAAATAAAAGTGAACATGCTGGGAAGTGAAATAAAGTGCAGTATATGGCTCTGACATGTCCCTAGAAGTTTACCACTTAATTATGTTTGCACCATTCATTTTTGTAAGGTGAATCATTCCAGCTTAATTCATCAAAGACAGGATCAGAGCCATTACAGCAGTTCTACTGTGTACTTGGATTGTGCCTTTGACACTCAGTTCTTGCTATATTAATTGTACTGCTATTGGAGGTGAGTGCCTAGTTTTACCTGTTACTTGTTTCTTTCAGGTCTATGTGAATTTGTATACTAAAACCTGCTTTCTATTTATTTTTGAACCCTCATATACACATTTTCAGAGTCTTTTGTACATCCTTTTGTAGCATTTACAGCTATACATTTTGGAACAGATGAGAACCTGCCTATGGTGCAGTGGTAATGTGAGAACAATCTTTTTGATAGATCAGTGTGTATGTGTGTTTATGTGAATGTGTGCACACATGTGACCTTCCACGTACGCATGTATGTGTGCGCGTGTATGTGTTTGTACATGCTGAAACCAAATAACTTGAAACTCCCAATGCCATCTACATGCATCATACTATCTATGTATCTTTATATACATGCAGATACCAACAACAACTGATTTTTTTTTTTTAGTATGCAACCCTCATCCAGAAAAATATTTATTTTTTTATGCTTTTATGCATATGTCACCACTACAGTTACGCATTCAGAAGGTGTTGAGATTCTGATCGAGCTAAACTTGATATATCAGTGGAACTGTGCTGAGACTGCAATGAACTCTTCCCTGCCATTTGTCTTTTCATAGGTTCATAAGTGTGTACTAGGAGCCTATATAGGCCTTGCCCCAAGAAGATTCCCTGGCATCATGCCACCCGAAGTTAGTTGCCAGTGCCCCTATCAATCAAGGCCACTGAAGTGATACCCGGGGTAAACTTCCTATTGCCCATTCACTTGTCAAGATTTCTCTTATAGAAGGCCAGTGAAGTGCTCTGCTTGATGTGAATGGGAAGTTTGTTACAGAGTATGGAAAGTCTCTGGGTTAGGAACCTGTCCATCCAGCATGTTCTGTTTATTGTGGTAATGAGGTTTAGGTCCCTGGAGCATGTATCATGGAGAGATTGGGATTTCTTTAGGTGTGGCATATCTAACAGTTCTGTGTCAGATATGGCTTTGTAGGTCAAGCAGAGATCGCCTCTAAGTAGGCGATATGAGACAGAGTATAGCTGGAGTTGTTTTAGTCTGTCCATATTGGGCATGTGTCTAAGGCCTAAGATCCTCTTAGTGAGGTATTTTTGTGGCCTTTCCAGTTGTAAGTGTGTAGTGAGGTTCATACAAAATGGGGCGTTGTATTCTATAATAGGTCTAATGAGGGATGAGTAGAGAGAGATTATGACCTCTTTTTTCCTGGATGAGAAACATTTTGTAATGAGATGTGCCACATAGAAGGACTTTCTGACTACAATGGCAATGTGGTTATCAAAGGAGAGGTGGCTGTCAACCTGTGTTCCCAGGTCTCTTATCAAACCTTCAGTGTTTAGTGGACTACCACCTATAAGGTAGTTCATGGGCACTGAATTTTTCCCGAAGGGAATGACAATGCACTTTTTGGCATTGAGCTTAAGGCCATGGTTCTGGCACCAGTCATTGGTCTCAGTGAGGCCTTTTTGTAGAATGTCTACATCAGTTGGAAAATCACTAATGACTCCTAGTTTGCAATCATCTGTGACTTTGGTCAGCCAGAGTCCCTTTGTGTTGGTTTGAACTTCAGAGAAGTAGATGCCAAACAGGAGAGGACCTAGGACTGATCCTTGTGGGATACCACTTGTAACTAGTTAGTAGTCAGATTTGGAGTCTGCTACTTTCATAGTGTGGGTTCTATCAGTGATCCAGTTGGCAAACCATCTTATGACATAGGGGTTTATGCCTAGTTTAGTGAGTGTATCTATGACTCCTGAGTGAGGGACGGTATTGAAGGCCTTGGCAAGATCTAGGTAGGTTGTGTGAACTACCTTGCCCTCATCCACAGCTCTGTTGACAGACTTGAAGAAGTCTATCAGGTTGAGCAGGCATTATCTACCTTTCACAAATCCGAACTGCATGGGGTCCAGAGTTTGGAGATTCTCTATGTCTTTATTTATAAGGTCCATGATGATGCACTCCATAGCCTTACATATCAGACTAATTAAGCTAATGGGGCAGTAGTTCCCAGGGTCTGTAGTCCCTCCCCCTTTGTGGAGTTGGATGACCATAGCTATGCACCATTCAGTAGGAACAAAGCCTGAAATGAGGCTATGATTAAACAGAGTACTCAGTTGTGGTGCCAGTTCACTTTGTAATTCATGTAGAACACAGCCAAGGATATTACCAGGTCCCATGGAAGCTGTAGTCTTGGGTTTGGACAGTGCAGTTTTTACCTGTGTAGCCATGATGATAGCGACTTGGCATTGCTCAGGTACTGTGATAGGCCCTTTAGTGGGTGAAAGGGGGATAAACTTCGCACTGAGCCTGTCGACCAATATGTTTGTCAATATCAGTTGGTTCTGTATATGTACTGCCATTGTGCTGTAACTCAGAGCAGATCTGAGTTATGCCATGTAGATTCTTGACATAACTATAGAATGCCTTTCGGTTGTCTAGAATCTGCAGCAATTTTGTTTTCATAGCCAGCTTTAGAGGATTTGAAGAGGGATCTCAGTTTCTTGCTGAGGCTAACAAGAGAGTTTTTCCAGTCTTGGGACTTCACCCTTTTCTGCAACATTTTTTTCCTTCTGTTGTAGAGATTGTTTATGGTAGGGGGCCACCAGATTGGCTTCCTTTTTTGAAGGAGAACATCTTGGTTCTGTTTGGTATGGCCCATTCCATGCACTTGTGTATGTGCTCATACATTGTATTGGTTGTATGATTCAGCAGTCATGCACCTATTTTCCATTTGCATGGGCATCGCAAAGTTAGCCCCCTTTGTTTTAGAAGCCCAAAATTGGCTTTGGGGTAGTTTTTTATGGTGGTTTCCTTTAAGGGGGTGAGGGTCAGATGTGGATATCCATGGTGATTAGCTTGTGGTCAGATCTAACCAGGGAGTAGTTGATTACTGGTGTAGAGCAACAGTCGCCCATGTTAGTAATGACCAGGTCAAGGATGTTTCTATGTTTCTACCCCTGGTGGGGGTAAGAATGAGTTGGTCCTGGGCATTGGAATTAATGAATTCCAGAAAGCATTGAGCAAGTGTTTTGGTACATGAGCAATTTTCCCAGTTAATGGAGGGGTAGTTAAAGTCGCCCAGTATAAGGGTATTGGGTTGTACCCTAATATTTTCCAGTGTATTTAGGAATGTGGAGTGAGAGTCTTGGGACATGGTGGGGGATCTATAGCAGGCTACAACCTGGATTGCAGTTTAACCCAGTGTTAGTTGTACCTGAAGTATCTCTGATGCATTATGTTGGGCTACTAGTCTGGAGGTATGCATATCCTTTATGAATATGGAAACACCACCACCTTTAGTGCTTCGGTCCACGTTTAGGGGCCACATGGTGTGGTATCAATTATAGTGTCACTGCACAGATGTTGATGTTCTCCATTTTAAGGAGGGCTTCGAGCAAGTGCATTTTGAGATTTAGACTTCTAGCATTGAGTAGCATAACCCTCAGATTTTGTTTGCTTGTAGCTGTTACATTGGTAATTTTGTCTTCAGGACATTGCCTAAAAAACAGGACTATAGGGGTGACAAGAGCCTTGATCAGTATCCAGAATCCCATGGGTGACAGGTGCAGGCCATCTCTGGTGAAGCATCAAGTACTGTCGATAATGTCATCCCAGGCAGACAGATACTGGATCCCCTTAGAATGACACCAGAAACATAACCAATTGTTGAAGTCAATCATTTTCTGCTTGTACTGTTGTATCATTCTGGGTGATGGTAGGATGCTACTTAGAGCAAGGGTCATATCTCCCTGGGCTACAAGATCTGAGAGTTCCTCTATGTCTCTTTTCACATTCATAGGTTCATAGGTGTGTACTAGATTAATGGCCCTGGGGCCTTTACAAGCCTAGCCATAGGATTACCCTGGCATAGTGCCACCCAACCTTAGTTCCCAGTGCCTCTGTTGAGTAGCACCACTGGTGATATCCCCAGGGTGAATTTTCTGTTTCTCATTCACTCATCAAGATTTCTCTTGAAGAGGGTCAGCAAGGTGCTCTGTTTGACATGTATGGGAAGTCTGTTCCATAGCATGGGCAGTCTCTGGGTTATGAACCTGTCCCTCCAGCATGTTCTGTTTATTGTGTATTGAGGGTTAGGTCTCTGGAGCATGTGGTGCACAGGGATTTCTTTAGATATAGCATATCTAACAGAGCTGGGTCAGACATGGCGTTGTAAGTCAAGAAGAGATTGCCTCTACATAGGCAATAAGAGACAGAGAATAGTTGGAGTTTTTTGAGCCCATATAGGACAAGTGTTTAAGGCCTAGGATCCTCTTTGTGAGGTACTTTTGCAGCCTCTACAGTTGTTGCAGGTGTCTAGTGAGGTACATGCCAAATGGGGCATTGTACTCAATGATTGGCCTAATGAGGGAAGAGTATAGGGAGGCAATGACCTCTTGATTCCTGGATGCAAAACCCTTAGTAGTGAGATGTGTCACATAGAAGGACTTTCTGACCACAGTGGCAATGTGGTGATCAAAAAAGAGGTTGCTGTCAGTCTGTGTTCCCAGATCTCTTATAACATCTTCTGTGTTCAGTGGACTACCATCAATGTGGTAATTCATGGGAACTGGGTTTTTCCCAAAGGGGATGATGACACATTTTTTGGCATCGAGCTTAAAGCTATGGTTCTAACACCAGTTGTGGGTGACAGTGAGGCCATTCTGTAGGATGTCAACATCACTTGGGGAGTTAATAATAGCTCCCAACTTGCAATCATCTGCAAACTTTGTCAGCCGGAGTCCCTTTGTGTTGGCCTGGACTTCAGAGAAGTAGATACCAAACAGGAGAGGACCCAGGACTGAACCCTGTGGGACTCCACTCATGACTAATCGGCACACAGTGGGTTCTATCTGTGAGCCAGTTTGCAACCCACCTAGTGATATAGGGGTTGAGGCCAAGCTTAGTGAATTTTTCTATCATTCTTGAGTGGGGAATGGTATCAAAAGCCTTGGCCAGATCAAGGTAGGCTATATGAACCACCTCGTCTTCATCCACAACTTTATTGACTGACTCAAAGAAGTTGACCAAGTTGAGCAGGCATGCTCTACCCTTCAAAAAAACAAACTGTGTGGGATCCAGAGTTTGGAGATTCCCTATCTCCGTGTTTATTAGGTTCATGATGATGCATTCCATAGCTTTGCATATCAGACTCATCAGGCTAATGGGGCAATAGTTCCCAGGGTCTGTAGTCGCTTCAGCTTAATAGAGAGGGATAACTGCAGCAGTACACCATTCAGCAGTGACAAAGCCTGAGATGAGGCTGTGATTGAACAGAGCACACAGGTGAGGTGCCAGTTCACTCTGTAGTTTTTGTAGAACACAACCTAGGATATTGTCAGGTCCCATAGAAGCTGTATTCTTGGCCTTGGACAGTGCACTTTTAACTTGTGCAGTAGCAATACTGGGTGACTGGCAATCTTCTAGTATTGTGAGGGGGGTAAAGTTGGCACTGAATCTGTCAGCCAGTATACTGGCAATATCTGTTGGCTCGGTTTAGGAGGCACCATTGTGCAGTAGCTCAGAGCAAATCTGGGTATTGCCGTGGAGGTTCTTTACATAACTATAGAAGGCCTTGTGGTTGTCTTTACTATCTGCTGCAATTCTGTTTTCATACCTAGCTTTAGAGGATTTGATGAGGGATCTCAACTTTTTGTTGTGGCAGATAAGGGAGTTTTTCCAGTCTTGGGACTTCACCTTATTCCACATCAGTTTCCTCCTTCTGTTGTAGAGTTTGTTTATGGCAGGGGACCACCATATTGGTTTCCTTTTTTTGGAGTAGAGTGTCTTGGTTGTATTGGGTATGGTGAGATCCATGCATTTGTGTACATGTTCATACAGTGCATTGGTGTATGATTCTGCAGTCATGCAACTAATCTCCATTTGCATGGGTGCCGTGAATTTAGCCACCTCTGTTTTTAGGATCCCAAAGTTAGCCTTCGAGAAGTTTTTCGTGGTGGTTACCTTTGCTAGCAGGGCGGAAGGGATGTGGATTTCCAAGGTGATTACTTTGTGGTCGGATCTAACCAGGGAGGAGCTGACTATTGGTGTAGAGCAACGGTCACCCATGTTAGTGATGACCAGGTCAAGGATGTTGCTATTTCTAGTGGGGGTAAGAATGAGCTGGTTCAGGGCATTGGAATTAATGAACTCCAGGAAATGTTGGGCAAGTGTATTGGTACATGACCAGTTTACCCAGTTAATGGATGGGTAGTTGAAGTCACCTAATAACAGTGTGTTAGGTTGGACCATAATATTCTCCAGGGTGCTTAGGAATGTGAAGTGTGAGTCTTGGAACATGGCCGGGGACCTATAGCAGGCTACTACCTGAATCACTGTCTTACCAGATGTTAGCTGCATCTGAAGTATCTCTGGTGCATTATGTTGGGCTACCATTCTGGAGTTGTGCGCATCATTTATGAATATAGATACACCACTTCCTTTGGAGCTTCGGTCTAAGTTCTGGGGCCGAAAGGTTTGGAATGATTTATAGCCTGGTAGTGCAGGGGTGTTTTCTGCTGCCTTGAACCTGGTCTATGTTACAGCACAAATGTTGATGTTCTCCATTTTAAGTAGTGCCTCGAGCGAGTGCATTTTGAGATTTAGACTTCTAGCATTGAGCAACATGACCCTCAGATTGCATTTGTTTGTAGCTGTTACAATGGTAATATGGTCTTTGGAACACCACCTAAAAAACGCAGTATAGGGGTGGCAAGACCCCAGAAGAGTAAGCCTGGAAGCCCAGGGGTGACAGATGCAGGCCATCTCTGGCAAAGCATCGAGATCTGTCAATCATGTCATCCCAGGCAGACAGATACTGGATCCGCTTAGAATGACACCAGAAACATAGCCAATTGTTGAAATCAATCATTTTCTGCTTGTACTGTTGTATCATTCTGGGTTATGGTAGGATGCTGCTCAGAGCCAGGGTCATACCCTCCTGGGCTACATAATCCGAGAGCTCCTCCATGTCTGTTTTCATGTAGTCCAGGGAAGTACGTCTCAGATCGTTCACACCCACATGTACAATGACAGAGTCATATTTAACAAATGTAAATAAATAAATAAATAAATAAATAAATAAATATTTGTACCTGTTGTTGAGCAACCTGAGTGCATGTGTTATGTGTCGGATCCTGGCACCTGACAGGCAGCTGACTGCTACTTTTTCCTTATTCAACCTAGTGAGTGGGACATCAGTATGTCTCACTATCGAGTCTCCTGTGACTAGTGTGTTGGGCATGGTGTTTTGCCTTAGGGGCTTTGGTTGAATGGCACACTGTTTAGGAGAGTTATGTGTCTCATGATTAGTGTTGTGTTGTGGTGGTCAAGTGCATTTCTGCCTTGGAGGGCTCTGCTGCTTGGATAGATTTTTATTGAGAGCCTCTGTGAAGGTGGGTGTGTGGTTTGTGTTTAATGTGAAGGCAGTGCTGGTGTGTGTTCCAGAGGGCTATGAGTTCCATGTGGTGTGGTGCAAGTGTTGACCTTCTCCTCTTGACCACCTATTCCGGTCTTGGCTGGAGAGTGCGTGGCTTCCAATTTGGATATATAAGTGCATCTCTCACAAGTCTGAGCCCAGGGAGGTACATCTCAGGTCATTCACACCAACATGGACAATGACAGAGTCATATTTGTACCTGTTGTGGAGTGGCCTAAGTGCGTCCATTATGTGGTGGATCCTGGCATCTGGCAAGCAGCTGACCATAACCTTCTCCGTATTCAACCTAGTAAATGGGACTGCAAACAATTATTCAGTTCACTAATGCATTTGCAATTATTTAATTCAATAATACAAGACCACCAAATCATTCTTCACACGTCATACCATCTTTGTTTTCTTTCTGTCTTTGTTATTTCACATGCTTCTTTAAACTGTTTTGAAATGTAAAGACAGTGGAACAGTGGGAACACTCAATAAAGGTTACTGGTCAGGTTACAGCACAGGTATATTTTTATTATGAGACCTCAAAATGCAATAACTCAGAAATCACTTCAATGATCATAAAAGACTTCAACGCATCTGTTCCTTTCATTATACCACCACCCCCTGAACTTATATTTCCAACTCCTTAGTACAAAACAATGAGAAAAGGAGAAACTTCCCAAAAAGAACGCACTATGATCTCAAACAATACTTGATTCTACTCTAAAAGTAGTATTTTGGGAAGAAATGGGATAAACAATTGGCATGGAGCTTGGAGTAACATTGTCCAGTTTCTGCAATGATGCTGCATAGATATTTTTAATAGCATTGCAAACCACTCTTGGTGTTTCTTAACCTGCATAATCATTTTGTTTATTTTGCTTTTGTCTGCTTTTCTGTCCAGTATTTGTTATACAAACTGGAGGTGAGATTTTGACTGATGTACTGTAATTTCAAGCCATCGTTGAAATTACTCTTAAAAGAAGGGCAGAAAAGCGTGCTCTGCAATCTGTGTACTTCATCTATGATACTGTATATGTTTTTATTTAATTTAATAAAGCAATCTGAAACATACTAAATTAAAAACTACAAATATATAAAATAATAATCAAATCTATCCCACAAAAATATTTTGGTAACCACATCCCTACTTTACCTCGAGACACAACCATATTCATCACATTTGCTGGAATATGTGGAATGCTGTGTGAGGTTCAGTGGTCATGGTACAACAACAGTGGTAGAGTCAGCATGGTTTTGTAATCACAGATCCTTTACAACATCAGACACCAGTAAGCAGTTCTGCAGGCTTAGTACTACAATGAGACTGGGGTAGGCAGGCATTCAGATCACCAAGCAGAAACATGGACCCATATGGAGAAGGCATAGGAGCTTCTATGCTGATGTGGATCACACATCCCCCTTCCCAGGGCTGGGGTTAGGGTAATTAATAATGCCCATGTACCCAGGATGTCAGTGAGGAATCAAAAACTCTCATTGTTGTCTAAATGATAGCCCCTTCAGATGTTTCTTACCCCAGTGCTTCTGGGTAGGCTACACCAGGAAGAAACAGGATCAATTCCAGTAGGCGGAGAGTTCACGTTTGGCAATGACAGAGGTAGAAAGAACCAAAAGAACAATAGAGAAACAAATATATTCCTTAGTATGACAGAGTGGGATAAGGACTGGCAGGCACACAGAATAAGGCCGAAGGCAGTAAGAAATAAGTAGGGGGTATAATTAGAGAAGGGAAGAGACAAAAAAAAAATACGGACAAAAAGATTGCAAAACCAAGAACCATGGATGGGAAGAGAAGGTGTCAGAAAGTGATATTAGAAAAGAATAAGAAAAATGAAACATAGACTAGGATAAAGAGAAGAGGCCATTCATGAAAAGGAAAGGATGGATGTAGAGATCAAAGAAAAAAAGAATACCAGCAGAATGTAAAGGAAATTACATAGAAACAGTACAGGAATAACCTAAAGGAATCACTCAATGAGAGGCAGAAGTTTAAACATATGAGTTCCTTACCCCAAACAATTAGTACTCAGCAAGAAAGACCATAGCAATCTATGGGAAACTGTAAAGTGCATTGTCAACCCATGTGGTCTGTGAAAACACATTGTACTACTTAAGGTAAGCAGAGCCTTCCCTATCACTTTCTTTCATGCTGGGAATGAACTAAAGGGTTATAGTTTATTTCATTGCATAGGAAAATTCTTGAATAGTGCTGCATCTAGGTTTCATTGAAATGGACAGTAGACAGCTTTCCCTCCCCTTCCTGTTAAACAAACTGCTTTAGTGTCACACCAACTCAGTAGGGTACAGACCAAGGAAGACCCCTGCTGAAAAATTGAGAAAGAAGGAACGGTGCAAGGACAAACCTCATATATTATGATAAAAAGGGAAGCCTAGACTAAACTGTGAAACATACCTGCAGGGTTATTCTGTTACTACATGGCTTTTGGAGTATGCTTTTCAAAACTTCAAGTGCCATTTAGCAATACCATATTTCTGTTCCCCTCCAGAGGAATCAAACTAATATCAGAATTCTCCCTATCTATATTCTTCTAATTCAGCTAACAATACTTGTACTATACACTTTTCATCTACATGTGGAGGGGGGGGGTGCAGCTGGCCATGGAAGTCTTATGCTGCACTACTGAGAAAGGAAGAGACAGGGAATTCAAAAACATTCTTTTTTTTCCTACAGCATTGTCTTTTCTGCCTTGCTTATTCAGAGCATTTCCAAGAATGGGAGTAAAGGTTTTGAATTTTTAAGTGCATGATTTTTTTCTTGGTGTACTCAAACTGGGATTTGAAGAAAATCCACCAAGCAAAGGAGTATGCACAGGAGGAGGGGGGTGGGCTGTGGTATAACAGTGCTCAGAATTGTCACCTTACTCATTAATTCTTCCTGCCTGAAGGTGTGAATTTACTAACATTGATTCTGTTGGCAGGTTTAGAGAATTTTCTTAACTGCTGCTACTTTTCAATACCTTGAATATTATATTGTTCTCTGAATTACTCTCTGTTTATTCAGTAATTTTAGGATAATATTGCTATTTTTACTGCCCTCTGTTTATTGTTTAGTCGTTAAGCACATGAATGTGTAAGTTTACAATCTTTGAAGCTGTTTGCAGTATTAGGGGATTTTCTTTTTATTATTGACTAAATTTAAAATTTGCTGGTTAATACTGCTCGGGTTTGACCTCTGCTTTTTTTCTTTAGTTGTTCTTTACATTAAGGTGTGAACTGCAAAGTGCCATTCTGTTTGAAATTTGTTATGTATCTTTATTAGCGATTACTAGATTGCTTGTGATTGCAGTACGGGCAAGATGATATTGCTTTGCTTTGCACTCTGTTAATGTCTTAATTGTTCATTGTTAGTAGAAAGTGGAATTCTTGTGCTGTCTACATCTCATGAAAATGGTGATTGCAGTTTCCTTCATTATACCTGTTGTAACATTCCTTGCAGGGTTTTATTATGTCTCATTGTTTATTAAAACAGAGGTTATTAGCTGTCTTGCTTCAGGCCTACCCCATTTCCCTCCTAATCACAATTCCATGCCTACCATTCTTGGCCTTATACCTAGTTATTTTAGCTGTCTTATCTCAGTCACTCCTACCCTTATACTTAGTTTTGACAGAGATGCAACGTTGAAAAGTTATAAAAAGATACATTATCTTTGCGCTCTTGATAATCACCTGCCTAACTCCTACTTTCCATTATTTAATTTAAACAGGATATAAGCTCCTAACCCCATTCAATTATTACACAGCAAGAAAATCCACAGCAGTCCATTGAAAACAGTGAAAAGCACTATTATTACCAAGTGCTCTGCAAAGGCACTGAGCTCTGCAGCATTGTTTAAAGCAAGCAGAGGCTTTCCTATCACTTTCCTTCATGCTGGGTCCAGCTAAGGCTGTTTCTAAGTGCCATTGAATGGGGAAATAGTAAGCTCCCCCTCCACTACTTGCTACACACCCTCCTTTAATGCTATACCAGTTCAGTGGGATGCAAAGCAAGGAAGCCTCTTACTGCAAGACTGAGAAAGGGCCAAAGAGTACAAGAACTTACCCCTTAAATTAAAACAAGGGAAACTCTAGACTAAACTGTGAAACATGCCTGGAGGATTGCTTACCTTTTCACTGAATAGTTTCTGCTGTGTACTTTTCAAAACTTCCTCAAATGCCATTTGGAAATCCCATATTTCTGCATACATTCATTGAGCTCATAATAATGCTTGGATTCTACCTAGTTATATTTTACTGGTGCTGCAATCATACTTTTCTTATGCTCTGTACATCTGCTTATCCTTATTTAGCTGCCTAGCTTTATCAAGAAAGCTGAACTTCATTTCCATGCATTGATCACTTTGTAATAAGGTCACAGTCACATAAAGGCTTGACTCCATTAGCCCTCTCTATGCTTAGCCCCTCTCCGCCCTCCTACCCTGCCACCAGTTCCATCCCACCTCTCTTAATCTACAAGTAAATGGTAATTCTTCCCTCCCATGCTGTCTGTTCAGCCAATAGTTTTAACTCACCTCAGCCTCCTTACCAGATTTTTAACCAATCCATTTCATACTAATTACATAATTTAGCTGCTCCACAAACAGTGACACACAATCATATATCCATTTTACTTACTTTAATCTTAACCACTTCTACCAACTACATAAGGTTATGCACAAATGGACAACTTTCCCTTTTAGATACAATTATCATTCCCAATTGCCACCTAACATCAAAGCATTATAACTAAGAGCCTTTCTCTCAAATCTTACGCATTTCTCTTTCTCTGCATGCATAAACATCCATAACTCCTCCCACAATCCACATAAAAGTCAATGCTTCAGTAGCAGAACACTTGCCATAATCTGGAACATTACCTTCCCTGCTCGCTTATCTTGTTCTATAAAAATCTATAATTTCCAGTTATTTAACCTTTTTCTCTCTATTATTCCAACTATTTTCACTACACTTCCCTAACTGTAGTTAACCATTAATAACTTTTAACTAAACTCTCTGCTAACATTCTTACACATTTAACATTCACACCATTCACTACAAAGAATATTTATGTCATTAGTCTCCCACCTACCTGCCACATATCTTATAGATACTCGAAAAGCTTCACTTAGTATTATATTAATTCAATGCACTTTCCCATTCCTCTAACATGAATACTGCAGTAATCCATTTTCACTCTTCCTCCTGATACATTTACAAAACCTTTGATATGCCTCTATCTACATAACCTTTCATGCACATCTGTCTAACTATCCATTATAACCATTACTCTCACAAACATACAACCCAATTTTCCAATCATTTTTTGCTATATACACATCTCCTTCTGTTACTGAAAATTATATATTTTACAGTTAATAATATGTCTTCTATAACTGAAAAGTATTACACACAAAAAACATTTCACACCACTAAAATCAAAACCAGGTCCACCTCAGTCAGGTCACTTCTATGTTATATCTCCCAGAAAAAAAAAGAAAAAGGTACTACACACAAACCTACTCCACACCACTAGAATCAACACCAGGTAAACATCAGTCAGGTCACTTCTATGCTGTATCTCCCACGCTGTTCAACCTAGTCTATCCATATAACTTTAAACCCAATTTGTTTTCTGCACATCACAATACAACATATCTCTTAGATCATAAAAGCGTCATTCTATTTACCAAAAATGTCCGCATTCTTCTTTCCTGTCATCCCTTCACTAATTGGTTGAAACATTTACCTAGGTCCAGGACTAGCAAGTCTCACCTGCCGGAGCTGAACCCATACATCAGACAATAAGAATCCCATTATATAATGGTCCACATACATTTCTAAAACCTTTGAAATAAACTGCCTCATCTCCATAGGTGGATTAGACTACACTCTCCAGACAGAGAAGTGATTACTGAAATGTGGTTCAAAATAGTTATAATATATAAGGAAATAAAACCACAAAGGTATAATATTATCAGAGGAGATAGATAATCCAGAATAGCTGTAGTCATTCTATATTCAAACTGCAAGTGGCATATTTTCCCATGGGAAATTCCCAACTTTACACAGTTAACTAATAGACACCCCCTTAAGGTTAAGCAAAAGAGATCTATCTGCCTAACTGGCACTTACATCCCTTCTAATTATTTATTATTGAAGACAATCTTTCCCTGACCTCTACTTAGGGTTGCAAATCTAGATTATAATATTATAAAGCAGAAATCGTCTCCTAACCCATTAAATCTTTTAAAATTCACACAAACTACCTTTTATCTACCAGATATAATAAAGCTACCAAAATAAGTACTACCCAACTGCATATTAACATCAAATAACTCAATCTAGAACACTATCAGACTCACTCAAGGACCATCTCCCCATATATGCCTTTCATCAATGCTCTAAAACTCATAAAACCAACACTTATAACACAGTGAGAATTTACCTTTTTTCATACGTTGTCACACTGTAACTGGGCACTCAAACATATCTCACACTTGTTTATGCTGTCTCTATATTCAGTAATGTCTTACTATCTACCCTAAATTACCAAACTCCAGCTCAATGGAAAAGAATGAAAGCAAACCCATCATCAAGTCTTACACACTCATCAAAAAATCCTACATTAAACAGATAAAGCCTGGAAAATGTAACATAAATACAAAACACAACAAAACTAACAAACATACTTGTCATAGGTGACTCCATAGTCAGACACACTGACGTCCCACTCACCAGGCTGAACAAGAAGAGGGTCACAGTAAGCTGCCTATCGGCCGCTAGCATCCGCCACATAACACAAGCACTCGGGTCACTCCATGGCAAGTACAAATATGACACAGTCATTGTCCATGCTGGTGTGAACGACCTGAGACGTACCTCCCTGGACTACATGAAAAGAGACATAGAGTAGCTCTCTGATTATGTAGCCCAGGCAGGTATGACCCTAACCCTGAGCAGTATCCTTCCTTCACCAAGAATGATGCCACAATATAGAGACAAGATGATCAGCTTTAACAATTGGTTTAATGTCTGGTGTCATTCAAAGGGGATCCAGTGTCTGTCTGCCTGGGATGACATGCTTGACAAGCCACGCTGCTTTGCAAGGGACGGCTTGCACCTGTCACCCTGGGATTCCGGATATTGGCTAAGGCTCTTGCCACCCCCATAGTGCCTTTTTAGGCAAGGCTCAAATTCTAAACCTACCAACCTAGAAAACAAAAATGGGAAGTAATGCTGCTCAATGCCAGAAGTCTAAATCTCAAAATGCACGCACTCGAGGCCCTTCTCAGTATGGAGAACATCGATGTCTGTGCTGTAACTGAAACCTGGTTCAAGGCTCCTGAGAGCACCCCGGCACTATTAGGTTTTACCTCATATCATGCGTTCTGGCCCCAAAACCCGGACCACACCACAAAAGGAGGGGGTGTATCCATATTCATAAAGTATACCCACACCTCCAGGTTGGTGGCAATGCACGAAGCTTTGGAAACCATCCAGGTGCAACTAACCATAGACAAAACTGCTCTACAAATTGTAGCATGCTACAAGCCACCCTCTCAAACTCAGGAACCCCACACAGCCTTCCTGAAGACACTGGAGGGTATAAATGTATCTCCAAACACCATCATATTGGGTGACTTCAACTACCCGAATATAGACTGGGAACATTACTCAAGCCCTAACTTTCTAGCCCAACAGTTCCTGGAGTTCATAAATTCAAATGCCATGGAACAGCTAGTCATTGTTCCCACGAGAGGAGAAAATATACTAGATCTCATTATCACAAACATGGGAACAAAATGCTCCACACCAGAAGTATATCCCTCATTGGTGAGATCTGATCATAAACTAATCTCACTGGAAATCCACATCACCCCCCCACCCCAAACAAAAAAGACCACAGTGAAGAACTTCTCTAAAGCAAACTTCACACTACTCAAGACTGGTGTGGTATCCTTCAAGGCCCCTGAGCCAGTGGAAACCACAACCCAAGCTGGAAGCCCTTACAAACGCCTTCTATGAACACCTCCAGGACTGCATGGATCAGGCAATCCCAAATAAAACCAAGACTCTTTCCACAAAGGGCAAACGTCCAGTCTGGTGGACCCCAGCCATTAACAAACTTTACAATAAGAGGAGAAAGCTATTACATGATAGAACAAAATCCATAAAAGGGAAGTCACCCCTAATCATTATTAGTAAAAAAAATACGAGCACTCATAAAATCAACTAAGGACAATTTTGAGAGAAAAATTGCCATGGATTCAAAGGACAATCATAAGGCCTTTTTCAGCTATGTTAGGAACCTGGGTGGAAACTCCCAGATATGCTCAGAATTAGTCCAAAATGATACAAAAATCACTGAACCCACAGACATTGCCAACATACTGGCAGACAGGTTCAGTGCAAACTTCACCCCCCCCCCTAAAGGAGAGATAACTATCCCAGCGGAGTGTAGCCTCCCAGACATCTCAAATGTGCAGGTGAAAGCTGCTCTCTCTAAAGCTAAAAACACAGCATCAATGGGACTGGATGGTGTCCCCGGCTGTGTGCTACACGAGCTAAATGAGGAATTAAACCTGCACATAAGGCAGCTGTTTAATCTCAGCCTTACCACAGGATACGTGCCCAAGGAGTGGCGTACAGCAACTGTGGTCCCACTCCACAAAGGCGGTGCCTCTATGGACCCTGGTAATTACCGCCCCATAAGCTTAACAAGTCTAGTCTGCAAAGCTATGGAGAGGATCATAATGGAGCTCATAAACAAAGATATAGGGGACTTGCAGACATTGGACCCGACCTAGTTTGGCTTCATCAAGGGAAGATCATGCCTTTTGAACTTGGTCGACTTCTTCGAAACAGTCACCAAGGCCATTGATGAGGGAAAGGCAGTCCATACAGCCTACCTTGACCTTGCAAAGGCTTTCAACACAATACCCCACTCGGGTATTGTAGAAAAACATACCAGCTTAAATGTAAACCCATATGTCACAAGATGGGTTGCAAACTGGATTAAGGACAGAACCCACAGGGTTAGAGTTGCTGGCGCTATGTCAGACTCCAAGCCGGTCACAAGTGGTGTCCCACAGGGGTCGGTCCTTGGCCCCCTATTGTTCGGCATCTACTTCTCAGAAGTACAGGCCAACATGGGAGGACTTTGGCTGACAAAGTTTGCAGACGACTGCAAACTGGGCGCCATAGTGGAAAGTGCATCGGACACGGATATCCTTCAGAAGGGACTCACAGAAACAGATAGCTGGTGCCAGAGCCATGGCCTGAAGTTAAACGCCAAAAATGTATAGTCATACCCTTCGGGAAAAGCAAGGTAACCCCAAGCTACCATATAGGTGGCAATCCACTAAGCACAGAAGAGGTTATCAGGGACCTGGGGACCCAGGTTGACAGTGGCCTTTCTTTTGACACTCACGTTGCTAAAGTGGTTAGAAAGACCTTCTACATTGCCCACCTGATCATGAAGGGATTCACATCCAGATCTAGTGAGGTCATTGTTCCCCTGTACTCTTCACTTATCAGACCAATGATCGAGTACAATGCCCCATTCGGGATGTATCTCACCCGACATCTGCAGCAATTGGAGAGACCCCAAAAGTTCCTCACCAAAAGGATAAAGGGACTCCAAAATCTGTCATATGCTGCCAGACTGAAGAAACTCCAGCTCTATTCAGTCGCATACCGTCTGCTCAGAGGTGACATATGCCTGATATACAAGGCCATGTCCAACCCGGAATTAATGGACATGCTCCACCTCAAAAAATCCAAATCCACCAAAACCACTAGAGCAAGTGACTTAAACCTTAGCACAGATATAAATAGGATGTGCTGGAGGGATAGATTTATCACTCAGTGACTCCCTATGCTGTGGAATAGAGTCCAGGTCCATGTGAGGCAGAGCACCTCGCTGGCTCTGTTCAAGAGAAATCTTGACCTGTGGATGGGAGATCGTAGGTTTACCCCGGGAATCATCTCTGTGTCACTGCTGGACAGAGGCACAACAAACTAATGGGCACAGTATTTTTTCATATAAGGGGTGGCGTAAGCCACAAAAATTTGGGCTAGGCTTATAAATGCCTTGGGGCAGATAGCCTAGTATAAACCTATGAACCTATGAACCTATGAACATATAGGCACCCACATGACTTATTCAAATCTGTTATTAATGCTGACAAACAGAAAACCCACTGTGCCTATCTCAGCTCCTTGTGGTCAAGCATAAATATATTTATAGAAGCCAATCCTATGCCCCTTGAAAAATATTCCGTGGTAATCTTGAAGTTCAATAAACACTCCATCAGTTCTTATCTGCCTTCTAAAATCCATCCTCCAGCACGTCTGCTACAGAACCAATATCTATAAGTAAATCACACTATACATAATTGTTGTAGAAAACAAAACACTAGCAGCTGATTACATTCCATCAGACTACTTAAAGATAACAACCCAATCTGTAGTACTTCCATTTTCCATATAAACAATAAATTAATTACAGAATCATATGTTCATCACTATTGAAGCAAGTATCCATCTTAGCTCTGCACGCAGGTAGCAAACCCACTGAGTTATCTAATGCCAAACCTATTGCTCTGCACCCATGTCTATCTATAGTGCTTGAAAGAATTAATTTCTCAATTAATGAAATACCTCCCAAATAACAGTTTTTTTCACCTCTACTTAGCACATCTTTCACTCCAACCACAGAACAGACACAGCCCTCCTCTCATTTTAAACACAATTAAACAAAAAGAAATGAAGGGCACACAGTTTAAACTTTGTTCCTAGACTTATCAAAGGGATTTAACAAGAAGACCCATTCAAAACTTACCCAAACTCTGAGCAACCTTGGCATATGCTAAAACACATCTACATGGTCTATCAGTTAGCTAACCAAACAAACTCAGTCCTTAGTATGACATGACATATTTTCTGAATATCTATTTGCAACTAATGTTGTTCCCAAGGTTTAAAATTCACCTGCTGTCATTAATTCTTCTTCCTTGCCCGCAAAACTCCAAACTATAGCTCAAGAATCATATGCAGCCTTTGAAAACTATTTCTGTCTTTCTCACTTACACTTAAATTTAAAAACAATTCATGCTGTCCATTCCCATTTGACTGGCCAGTGTTAGAGAAAGCACTATCTATTTATTGCACAATATCCAGATTGAAATAATTACCACCACTAACCTCCTTGGAGTCACTATTGCTCAAAATCTAAGGTGTAATGGTTATTAACAAAACTCATCAAAAGCTGAGTCTTCTTTATTGTGTCAGATATTTACTAAACCAAAACGTCCATCTAAGTACTGCTTCCGAGTTCTATTTTCAAAACCTTCTTTATGCAACTATAAGATTAACTCCATCCAGTACAGCTCTGGAAGATTTACACAATGGTGAATACTGTTGGACAGATGCTAACAAATTTAACAACTTTATTATAGTGCTCTTATAATTTACTTTGTAGGGTAATACTAAAGTTGTTAAATTGGAAAGCATCTACCCAACAGTATTCAACACTGTGTATCTCTTTTAGAGCTATACTAGAGGGAGTTTCTCAATCTCTTACAATGGCATACAAAATCCCTTATCAAGCAGAAAAATTCCTTTCCTCCCTTACTTACATGGTACAACCTGATAGACCATTGCACTCTAAAGAGACATCTAATCTGCACAGAGAAATCACACAGTGTGTATTGAGATGCTTTTTACTCCTCATATGTTGCTAACACACGCAAAGCCCCCTAAACCATTTTAAGAGAAAGCAGCAGTCCCCAACAACTGAAGGAAAACATTAAAGCTCATCTGTTAAACAATAAACTGTCTCTGTAACTCTCTCTCCAAAAAAGATGGATAGATAGATAGATAGATAGATAGATAGATAGATAGATAGACAGACAGATAGGCAGATAAATAGATAGATAGATAGATAGATAGATAGATAGATAGATAGATAGATAGACAGATAGGCAGATAGATGGATACTTAGAAAGATAGATAGATAGATAGATAGATAGATAGATAGATATACAGTAGACACACACACACACACACACACACACACACATAGATAGATATATATATATATATATATATAGATAGATAGATATATATATATATATATATATATATATATATATATATATATATATATATATATATATATATATATATATATATATATATATATATATATATATATATATATATATATATATACACACACACTGCAGTGGGCTATGTCATCTGCACCCAAGAATTTGAAACAAGCTGATCTGCTGATCTCTAGATATACTACCTCAAGGGTCCTACAAACTCATATAAAAAGGGAAAATTGGTAGTAACATGGAGCTCACTTTTTCCATTTTATCCATGTTTTATAACATCACAAAAAAGCAAAGCACCTGTGATAAATCAAGTTCCCATATACTGTGACATCTAGAAGACCTAATTGTGATCTCATATGTTTGATAATTTAATACCTGACAACAGGAGTTTTCAATCAAAACGAGTGCTCTCCACTATAGATCACATTGTTGTACAATTGTATGTACTTTCTTCTTTTCTATATTGTCTCATCTGTAGTTTTGCTAACACATGTGCATTCATGAGGACTATTTTAAGGATGTTCCTGTTCCTTGTCTGATTCTGCCTGAGGCCAGATTCAAACAAAGAATCTATACATTTATGTCTGTCAAGTTTGTGAAGAAGAATAAGCTATAATTTACTGACAGGTTTTATCCTGTAGCATATGGTATGACCTTATCTATCTCCATTACCCTACTGTGGAAGTCTCAGTATGTCACTTAATCAGACAATGCCCCTGGGTCACCCCAGAAAGGAAGGGTTTGTTCCTTGTACTTATTTGCTTCTATGTTATCGCATCCTATTTCACTGTTAAAAAATTAAAGTCACAGCTGATAATAATTGTTTTCTTCTTTGTCCTTGAGCAGGTTACTATATTAATGTTTTTTTAATATTTGATGGTGAGCATGCTGCAATATTTCCTTCATAAGCGGGTGGACCTTTCCTTGATTGGAGTTGTGGCTGGAGTTAAAGGAAGCACATGATAGTGAGAGAAGAAATGTAGCAGTGAACTAAAACCCTAAATAAATAGGTTTAGCTGAAGCTGAAGACTCAAGCTACGTTGGTACCCTGGTAGACTAATGGTATCTAATTCACCATATTTGTTCTCAGTGTCAGAGCTTCTATTCATAGCAAAAGTGCTAAGTAGTCAAATCTTAATTAATGTAAAGTGAATATACATTCTACATTTGCAAAAATAAACACATTCAGAAAGTTCTGCAAACCATAATAAAATGAAATGTCTTCTTCTTTGTCTCACTCTAAAGGTTTAAAAAGCACCTGAAATATAAAAAAATGTGAAAAATTTACAAGACTGAAACTGCATAACTCATATTCTTATATTTTGTGAAGGACGACACTATTATCAACTCTGGCAATGCATACATTTTTCATAAATTCAAAACATGCAATGCAAAATGCAGAGAAGTAAATATGGAGTATTGCTTATCACATCCGTGTATAACATTTTATGCCACTATGTTATATAATATGGAACAGATTTCTCATAAGGGATAAAGTGAATTTGCCATCCCAAGCCAGACATGTTTTTTTTTTTTTTATTTATTCTTCTATACCAGCTCTTTGTGTCCAAAAAAGAAATGAAGGTCCACCTGAGAACATTTTGCTAGCTTATTTTACAGGACACACTAGTACTTAGTACTTTCTTTTATCATGTCTTCCATTATGACACCACTCTTCCAGCCAGGAACATATGTCTAACAATAGTTGAATTTCTCCTGCATGTTTGAGATGTTTCCTTTCCATCTGCTCTTCTGTGAGTCCTTAATGCCCCTCGCTGTAGTTGTCTTTTGAGCCCATTGTCTTTTTTTAGGATACTTTTGCAACAGAGCTACTGATGACCTCAATCTGTCAACCTGAATTAGAGCCATATTCACATTTGTTTTCTATCACTGCAGTGGAATGAAATGGGAACAAAATGAAGGTTCAGAGAGCACATCTGCTATGCTGGCTCTTTTTATACATGTCCTTGTATGAACAGACAATAATGAAACCATTATTTGTGTTTTGCTTTATTTTTGATTTTAAAAGATATATAAATCCCTGGCATTCCTATTTTCATTATACCATTGCTTATTGATGAACATGTAGAAATTATTAGTTTTATAGAGGAATTAATCATCTGTGTTTTTGTTTCATAAGCTATGAAATGAATACTGCTCATGCTATACTTAAGCCTGGTGGTTAATTTTTTTTTTACCAACAAATGTGTATTTGTTAAAATAATATGAGCTTACAATGGGAACAGAACTAATGCAACATTTTGTTGTACAACTATAACAACTTTGACAAGAATCAACAGTCAATGATTTATTTGCATGTTCTTAAATAACATATAAATTAGTTTGTTATTGAAATCATGTGAAATGGTTATACAAGCAAATTTATCAAGGACAATGCTTCCTTATCAGAAAGACAAAAAAACCTAACATTTCAAAAATAAAATAGGATTAAAATAAAAATCCAAAATACAAGGATGATTTGCCCCTGCGCTCAACAACATATTAGTTTAATTCACAACATGGCTTTTACAGCTTATCTGGCAAATGGCTAGGAGGATTTTGAGCTGCTAATACGTTGTTTCTTGTGATCCAGTGCTACAAGGTTTGAGTCACTCAGCCTCCATTGCCTAAATGGCCTAAATGTGTGACTCCGAACAATTCACTTAACCAGATAGTACTCCCTGGGTGAATATGAAAAATGTCCCTGGAGATCAGTGCTCTACCCCACAAAACAAATATAACTAAATATATACATTTACTAACTCTGAGATTGCTGTTCCTTGGAGTAGGGACGTATGTTGGTAATACAACATTGGACTTGTCATATACTCCTCTGCACTTGCTTTTGCAGTTCTGTTACTCTAAATGCCCCAGTTACTGGCCTTAACTTTTTAACCAGCACCCAAGTAAATTAATATTTAAATTATATTTTGTATGACACTGACAGCACATCCTCATAGTCTTGGAACAGCACATACATTTTTCTCTTGAAAGCAAGTATTCCCTTTAGCTGCTGTACATGACTCTGAAAATAATAGTTTAGTTTGGAAGGTATAGGAGCGCAGACCCACTTTACAAGTGCAAGTGTTGCCTCACCCAGTCCAGGTATAATGTGAAATCCTTAGTAGGCACAATTCTCATTAGTCCCTCGTTCTGACTTAGCCAGACCCAAAAGGACTTTGAAAGCAGAGGCAGGTCATTGGCAGCAGAGGGTTTATGTGTGGTACCTTGTAACAGTGAATTTCAGTGACATCAACGCGTAACATATAAAGAGGGTGAGGTAAGAAGATTAAGCTACCCTACTGTCAAATGGGGTTCCTCTCATCTCTCAAAAACAGGCTTCTTGGTTAGCTATACTAGATTGCCCCATATGCATATTTGTGTTTTCATTCTTATTTATTTTACTTATCATTTTTTGAATGGGTTAGTCCCACTAGTCTAGTTGTCTCTTTTCAGGGGAGACCCAGAGGTGTATTTATGCTAAATGGGGGAATTTGGCCAGGGCACCAGGAACCTTCTCTTGCTGTATTCTAATGCTGCTGTGTGATCTTATCCATCCATTTCAGTTACCACAATCTCATGCAGATAGGACGTCTCATCAGAAGGAGGGTTGCCCTTATGGAGTGTATCATGGTTGAAATAGAATCAAGGTAGCAGATCTTACCTGCTTAAAAAATGCTAAAAAAAATAAAAATATTAGGAAGCTGCTCTTTCATCTGCTGTATTTGTGAAGGTATATCACAGCGGTGTATGGAAACGACATGAAAAGCAGATGTTATGTACTACTGATTTTGAAGGCTTGCTTTACTTTATAGATCTGACTGAGGATGTAAGACAAAGTACAGTTGTGTAAGCTGCACTTACCTATAATAGTAGATGTTCAAATTCTTCTCTGCTGCTGTACCCTATGGCAGTATCCTGACAATGATACGACAACCTGCCAGCTTCCCAGAGCTCTAACCCCCTCCCACACAGAGACTCTGGTTGCCTATAGGCTAATTCATTTTGGAGGGAACTAAAAAAAGCAGCCAGAGTGACTACAAGTCTTCAGGACTTTCTTTCCCCTAAGTGAAATAAGGGAAATTCATTCTGAACAAAATAGCAACAACAGTAAGAATAACACCAGGTAGAACAATAACAACAACAAAATGTAGCAAACGTTCTAACCCACACTATTTACAGTGAATGGAATGGTGGGTGGGAAAAGCTACTGCAGCAGTGAAGAATTTGAACATCTACTCTTATAGGTAGATGCAACTTACATAACTGCACTGTGTTCGTCATTTTCACTGCTACAGTAGCCAATGGGTAGATTAACAAAGCTTATCCAACCTCAAAGGAGGAAAGATAAAGATCCAGGAGCCTCCTGAAGACTACCCATGCAAAGCTTGCTATTGGCCTAGAAATGGAATCCAGTTTGTAGAGTTCTGTAAATGAATGGATGGAGGACCAAATAGCTGCCTTTAGAATGCTTCTAGTATCCACACCTTTCCAGTATGCCATCGAAGAAGAACATGCCCAAGTGGAATGGTCCTTAACTCTACCTAGCATAATTTTGCCATGGTAGGAGTAACAAAAGACAATAGCAATAGGCAGCCATCTTGAAATACTGTGTTTAAACATGGGTTGACTTTTTTAGTCTGTGAATCCGAGATAAAAAGCTGGTCAGCTTTTCTGAAGGACTTGGTACTGTCAAGATAGTAAAAATAGCAAAATAAGCAGACTAGAACATGGCCTCACTTTGCAGGTTAACAATTATTTAATCCAAACTTAAAACATCATATAAAAAGAAAGAAAACACATACAATTATATGCATTTTCTTTTTTTTTTATATTGAATTTTATTTGGATTAATTAATTTTAACCCAGACAGTGAGACCATGTTCCAGTCTGCTTCTTTTGTTATTTTTGTGATTTGTTTTGAAGTAGAGGACTGATTAACTCGAGACAGAACATTTTTTTTCTTTGGATTACAGTCAAGTACTTGAGTTGTCTATGCATATCCATGGTATAAAGAATCTTTCCTCCCTTGTTTTTAAGAACCGGGTATAAAACTGGAAGATTTATAGCTTGATTCAAAGTGAATTCAGAGACTAATTTTGTTACAGACGAAGTTATAGTCTTAAAAAGTAACCCTATCTCTATGGAAAACCAACAGGGTTTCTACACCATAACAGCCTGCAACTCAGATACACATCTTGCAAATATCAGAACAAAAAGAATAACAGTTTTCAAGTAACAAACCTCAAATCGTCCAAAAAGGCAGATTCAAAGTGTGACAAAGTCATTTTTTTTCTAGCACATACAATTGATAAATTTATTTGCAAGGGGGTCTCATTTCAACACTCCTTTCAAAAACCATTTATCCACAAACAGGGACAAAAAAGGAGGAGTCTTGGACAGACAATCTGAAATAGCTAAAAGATGAACATTGATAGAGGCATAAGAAATGACAGAAGATAGTAACTTGCACAAATATTTGAGTACATGGGATAGAAAATCCATAATGGCATCCTGGTTACTGACTAGACACCAGCTAAAAAATATTTTCCATTTGCCAGCATATGACTTTCTAGTAATCAGGCTTTCTTACCTCCTTTAACGCCTGATACACATCCCTCATGAAAAGAGGTACCCGAATGGTGTCAAAATTGAATCATCAAGGCAGTCAGGTGAAGTTATTTTATGTTGAGGTGTATCATACTCATCTTATCCTATGTGAGGAGGTACAATTTATGAAGAAATTTGTGGTAATTGCTTTTGGCCAGCTCCATAATAAGTGAGAACCAATTTTGCCTGTGCCAAAATGGAGTCACCATAGTGATTTTTAGTAAATTTCTCTTAACTCTTCAAGTGTAACATAATAATCATTAAAAGGGTGGAAAAGCATATAGTAACATCCCTGACTAGGGGAATAAAATAATATATGTTCTAAAAGCTTGGTTGCAAGGATTTCTGTAACAAGATATTTCTAGTTGTCTGTTTTGAAACAAGACAAGCAGATCTACTGGAGATATTTCTCACATCTGGATCAGTTCCTGGAATACCTCTGAACTGAGCTTCCACTGGTGAGGGTCAGTCTGGGATCTGTTGAGTTTGTCTGCCACTATGTTTTGCTTTGACAAAATGTTAAAAGCCTGAAGAGCTTTAATGTGTTGGAAAGCTAACTCCTTAGCTAGCATAGCTATCTGGAACAAACATTATGATCTGGTAGCCCCTTGTTTAAGTGCTGTATTACTGTGGTATTATTTCTAATCATCAAAAGAGGGACTGATTCATAAAGGTGATGCTGAATGTTTATGGCATGGATTACAGAATTTCGTTGTGCTTTGATCTGTCCAAATTGCTCCACAGGTCTAGCACATTTATTCCCATAGAAACTACACCCCAAGAAAAAATCTGAGGGGCCCATCAGGACAGACTGTGTTGAAGTAGAAAAAGAAAAAAAGTTCCTGGTTTGAGAGCCATTTGATCCATCTAGTACTGCAGCTTTAGTTTTACAGAACCAAGTACTAGAATACAAGCTCTAATAGCTGAACATGTTGAATCACCATATTTTGGAGGTACCAGTGCATTTTTCGCTTGTGCAATCTGGCCAGTGGTATCATGAGGACCATAGAAGCCATATGGCCTACAATCATGAAAAATTCTTTGTCTGAAGCTTGTAACAGAAGATCCAAGTTTAGGAATATTTCTCAGTATGAATCCACCTTGTCCTGAAGTTAGAAAAAAAATGTGAATGTGAGTGCTGATAAGGCACTCCTGAAGTTCAATCCTGTGTGAGGGAGTCAGAGAGGAGTTTTGTAAGTTTATCTGAAAACCCAGATGAATGAGGAGGGACGTAACCTTTGTTAAGGCTCCTGGCATCTAGGCAAAGATTCTGCACAGATATACAAGTCATGTAAATAAGGCAAAATATGGATACTCTACAGTCAACAGTGGGCAAGCACTGGGGCTAGAGACTTTGTAACCAATTTGGTGTAGTAGGCAGCCCAACATGTAATACTGAGAATTGATAATGTGCTACAGATACACAAAATCTTAGTATCTCCTCTAGGTATGAGCAATAGCAATGTGATGCTAAGGATACTTGAGGTCAAAGGTTACTATAAAAAGTGGTCTAGAAGAAGTGCTAACACTGACTGAAGGATTAACATCCTGAACAGATTGAGGAAGTATAGATCAAAAACTGTCCTTCATGTGTGCTCTTTCTTCAGGACCAAAAACATTATGGAATAAAGCCCTTTCCTGTGTTTTCTGAAGGAATAAGTTCTCTGAATCCCGAATGTAATATGTTCTGGAGAACTCAGGAAAATAATTCTTTCTGACTAGTAGAGTAAGGGGGGATCTTCCTGAAAGGAGTAGGAGAACAGGTAGCTTGCATCCTTCTAAGTTGGGAATTGCTGATTGAAGGCTCAGTGTCTGTTATTCTAAAAGTGCATTAGTTCTGGTTTAAGCACATGGGCTTCAGGCCAGTTATTATACATTAAGAAGGTTTGTGGTCTGCACTCTTGTGGGAGGAGAGGCTAGATTCTGCCCTTCTGAGCTGGGAATTTCTGGTTAAAGGCTTATTGTGCCTGCTTATTTGAACTGTTTATTTCTGAAATTCATGTGCCTTGTTTGCTGTAGCCCAGAAGTTAGTAGTTTATTGGCCATTCTGGGCTAATTTCTATCTCTTTCATTTCCCTGCTATAAAAAAAATGTTTGCGCTTGTATTCAGCTCAGCAAGTGCCTGCCAGGTGTCCTGCAAAAAAGTTCTACAGCAGCAGAGAGACAAAAGAGAGACTTTGGAGTGATTAAGTATCATTTTGCTGTATTTTCTTGCTGTCTTTAACTAATTCCACCTAAAACGCCGATTTTTTAGCATTTCTGTGATTTAAAAAGCTTGTTTCTGCTACATATTGTACTTATTTGCTGCCTGCACTTGAACTAAGTCATTTTGTGTTTAAATAATCTGTTTAACTGTTGTAGGCTACACATTAAAGTGTGATAGCCAATTCTGTGCATTTAAAGTGTTTTTTTATTGTATCTGTTTTATTTATTTATTTATTTTTACTTTATACCTATGTATACTTTTCACCTAATACTATACTGTACTAACTACTGACTTTTCCTTAATGATCCATATAAACCATGATATTGCAATTTAATTCTATGTATATATATATATATATATATATATATATATATATATATATATATATATATATATATATATATAGATAGATATATATAGTGAACAACTTTTTTGTATATTACCTTTACTATTTGTATTATGCTCACCATTAGTATTGTACTTTTTTTTAATAACAGCTGCCTCAAGCTTGTACTGTTGCAACATTTATTAGTATATTGTGTATATGTGTTGGAGCTTTTCTCTCTGGGCCTCTACTGAAAATGGACATGTATCCAGTTAGACTAGCCTGGTCAACAAATGTAAAATAAATAAAATAAATTCTGAAAAAAAAAAAACCCAAAAAATTATACTTTTTTCCCGCCTTTCTGAACTAGTATAGTCCAGTTTTCAGGTTACTGCTGAATTCAGGGCTGTGTTACAAGTTTCTGTGTTGCACATACCTTACTTGGAAAGAAGGAAGTTTCTCTGTTCACCTGTGAGAGAGGGGAGCTTTAAGCAGCCTATCTGTCTCTGAAGGAATAGTTTCAGTCAAGAAGTTAGTAGTTTATTGGCCATTTTGGGCTAATTTCTATCTCTTTCATTTCCCTGCTATAAAAACCACATTTGTGCACTTTTGCACTGGGCAGCTAGCTAGGGTTAAACTATTCCCAGCTCCACAAAGTCTACTCTTCAATTTTTCCCTTGGAACTAGACAAACTTTCAACTTAAGCACTCAAACCATTCATTTCACAGCCTAGCACTTGCTCAAAACTCATAGCAAGCACTAATTAACCTTAGCACTAGACCCCCCCATACTGTCCAGAAAGGAAAGGCTCTCTATTTGTCCCTACCAGCCAGTCAGTAAAACAGCTCACTTTACCTATTCAGGCATGTCCAAAGGGCAGTTTCAGGTGTACTCTCCAGTCCAACTGGTGAATCTGGGCATTTTGAGGCAATGTTACAACTGCCTAATCTACACAGACAACCTTCTCCTCCTATCACCAAACACTAATATATGCAAGAGATGCAATTATACAGCCAAACTGGAGGCAAAGTTCTCTCAACCCAAGACTGGAACTGACAGTCAAGAGGAGAAGGGAAATACTTGCAACACACCACTAGTCTCACATAGACCTACTAAACCAACACTGGCAAATAATACACATAAATACATGAAAACATACTCGTGGGGCTCTAAATAAAAATCTGCAAAAGCAACAGAGACCTCCAAAGCAGACATCCAAGCAACCTCCACACCCCATCACAAACCATGAAACACATACTTCACATAATCAGTGTACCACACAATCACAGCCCTTAAGGCAAAATAACATACCCAACACACTAGTAATAGGTGACTCTATAGTCAGGCACACTGATGTCCCACTAACTAGACTGGACAAGAAGGTTACAGTTAGCTACCTCTCAGGCGCGAGGATACACCACATAACACAAGCATGCAGGTCACTCCAGAACATGTACAAAT
The DNA here is from genome assembly GCF_019279795.1 of Protopterus annectens. Taxonomy (NCBI): domain Eukaryota; kingdom Metazoa; phylum Chordata; order Ceratodontiformes; family Protopteridae; genus Protopterus; species Protopterus annectens. The sequence continues at coordinate 1,910,510,222 of NC_056739.1, forward strand.
ATGACTCTGTCATTGTCCATGTTGGTGTGCATGACCTGAGACATAACTCCCTGGACTACATGAAAGGAGACATGGAAGAGCTCTCTGATCCCATAGCCCAGGCTGGTATAACCCTGACCCTGAGTAGCATCCTGCCCTCACCAAGAATGATGCCACAGTATAAAGAAAAAATGATCAATTTCAACAATTGGCTACGTTTCTGGTGTCATTCAAAGGGGATTCAGTATCTGTCTGCTTGGGATGACATGCTCGACAAGCCACATTGCTTCGCAAGAGATGGTTTGCACCAATGACCTATAAGCTTTTGAATACTGGCCAAGGCTTTTGCCACCCCCATAGTGTCTTTTTTAGGCAAGGCTTAAAAGATAAACCCACCACTGTAAATAGCACAAGTAACCAAAAATTGAGGGTAATGCTATTCAACGCCAGAAGTCTAAACCTCAAAATGCATGCACTCGAGGCACTCCTCAGTATGGAGATCATCGATATCTGTGCAGTAACAGAAACCTGGTATAAGGCTTCTGAGAGCACCCCAGCACTACCAGGCTATAACTCATACCATACTTTTTGGTCACAGAATCTGGACTGAAACACAAAATGTGGGGGGTGTATCCATATTCATCAAGGATACCCACACCTTCAGGTTAGTGACGCAGCACAATGCTTCAGAGATCATACACATACAACTAACAATGGGCAAAACTGCAATTCAAATTGTAGCTTGCTACAGATTACCCACTATAACCCAGGACCCCCATTCCATGTTTCTGGAGACACTGGAAAATATGAAGGTCCTACCAAACACTCTAATAGTGGGTGATTTCAATTACCCAAACATTAACTGGGAGAACTACTCAAGTACTAACTCCCTTGCCCAACGCTTCCTAGAATTTATAAATGTTAATGCCCTGGATCAACTGTTCAACACCCCCACCAGAGGTGACAACATATTGGACCTGGTCATCACCAACATGGGTAACCGGTGTTCCACACCAGAGGTCAACCCCTCGCTGGTTACAACCGACCATAGACTAATCACTCTGGATATCCACATTCTACCCCCACCCCCAATCAAGGAAACTACCATGAAAAACTTTTCAAAAGCGAACTTCACATTACTTTAGACCGAGGTGGAAAGGTTCACAGCTCCCATGCTAAAGGACAACGCTGTCCAAGCTGCTGAGTCCCTTACAAAGGCACTCTTTGAGCACCTGCAAGAATGCATGGATCATGCTATCCCAAGCAAACTCAAGACTCATTCCTCCTTGAAAAGGAAACCAGTCTGGTGGACCCCTGCCATAAACAAGCTATACAATAGAAAGAGGGAACTAGTACAGAAAAGAGTAAAATTCCAAGAAGGAAAAACATCCCTGATCAGTATCAGCAAGAAACTACAATCCCTCATAAAATCATCCAAGGCTAGCTTCAAAAGAAAAATTGCTAAGGACTCCAAAGATAACCACAAAGCATTCTTTAGCTATGTCAAGAACTAATCTCATATCTGCTGTGAGTTAGTGCAGAATGGCACAAAATACACTGAACCAACTGATATTGCCAACATTCTGGCAGACAGGTTTAGTGCAAACTTCACCCCCCCTCACCCCCTAAAGGGCCCATAACCATACCAGAAGAATGTAGAGACCCGGCAATCACTGACACACAGGTTAAAACAGCCCTTTCCAAAGCCAAATACAAAGCTTCAATTGGACCGGGCTGTGTCCCAGGCTGTCTTACACACTCTCCAAAATGAACTAATCCCTCACTTAAACACATTGTTCAAACTCAGCCTCTCTACAGGCTATGTACCCATTGAGTGGCTCACAACAACAGCTATCCTGCTCCACAAAGGTGGAGCCAAAACGGACCCCGAGAACTATCACCCTATAAGCCTGACTTGCCTGGTCTGCAAGGCTATGGAGCACATCATCATGGAACTCATTAACAGAGACATTGGGAACCTCCAAACATTAGACCCTACCCAGTTTGGCTTTATTAAGGGAAGATCATGCCTTCTATACCTGATGGACTTCTTTGAGACAGTTACCAAGGCTTTAGACAAGGGGAAGGAGGTCCACACAGCCTAGCTAGACCTTGCAAAGACTTTCGACACCATTCCCCATTCTGGTATTATAGACAGGCTCACCAGCATGAAGATAAACCCCTATATCACAAGATGGGTTGCCAAATGGCTCATGGATAGAACCCACATGGTGAGAGTTGCAGGGTCTAGGTCTGACTCTAAACCGGTTACAAGTGGTGTCCCCCAGGGCTCAGTTCTGGGACCCCTCCTGTTCAGTATATACTTCTCAGAGGTATAGGCAAGCACAGGAGGACTATGGCTTACCAAGTTCGCAGATGACTGCAAACTGGGGACCATAACTGACTCTCCAGCTGATACAGACATCCTCCAGCAGGATCTCACTGAGACAGATACCTGGTGTCAAAATCATGGCCTCAAGCCAAATGCCAAAAAGTGCATAGTCATTCCCTTTGGAAAAAACAAAGTACTCGCAAACTACCATATACGTAGTAGTCTCCTAAATACAGAAAATGTAATAAGAGATTTGGGGACCCAAGTAGATAGTAATCTCTCATTTGATAATCATATTGCCAGGGTGGTTAGGAAATTCTTTTATGTGGCCCACCTAATCATAAAAGGGTTCACATCTAGAAGAAAAGAGGTTATTGTGCCCCTCTACTCATCACTCATCAGGCCCGTCATAGAGTACAATGCCCCATTTGGGATATACCTTACAAGACACCTACAACAGCTGGAAAGACCACAGAAGTACCTCACCAAGAGGATTACTGGCCTCAAACAGATCCCTATGCAGCCCGACTGAATAAACTCCAGCTGTACTCAGTTGCATACTGCTTACTCAGAGGTGATCTCTGCCTCACATACAAAGCCATGTCCAACCCAGAATTGATGGACATGCTCCACCTTAAAAAAAAAATCCCTGAGAGCCACAGACTCTAGGGATCTAAACCTCACCACAATGACAAATAGGATGTGCTGGAGGGATAGATTCCTGTCCCAGAGACTCCCCATGCTTTGGAACAGGATTCCAATCTACATTAGGCAGAGCCCCTCACAAACACTCTTCAAGAGAAACATTGATGCGTGGAAGGGAAACAGAAAATTTACCCTGGGGATCACTGCAGAGGCACAGGGAAGTAATTTAAAGGGGAGGCGAAAGCCAACACATTCTGGCTAAGCTTATAGATGCCCTCAGGCAGATACCCTAGTACTTACCTATGAACCTATGATCCTAAGGAGAATCTATCCATTGCTAACTGTATCCTTACTGTATCAGCTTCAAAACCTATTTTTCTGAAACTATTTGATGCCAAACAGGGTCATTAAGAGTCAGCATCTGTGAAGGTGGAAGGGGTGAATGGGCAGGAGGTAAATACAAAGAAAAAAGGTATCTGGCATAGTTATTCAGTATCTGGCATTTGACTCTGTTTTGGGAAACTTCCCTGTGTTTTGGGATTGGAATTGGTTACATGCTGCCATTTTTTCTTAGGAGCCTGCCTGTTATTAGGTTGTGCTCTATGCTTATTTTGCCCTTTGAAAGAGGTATACAATTTGAAACTGAAGGGGATCTGACAAATTCTGGAAACTCCCTGCATTAGTTTACCTCACTCACCCCATTGTTTGAAGACCTGTGTAGCAGTAGACCCAAATAAACCGTCTGTCTCTGAACATAAATTCATAATTTCTGAATTATAAATTATCTGAAAACTTTTGGTTACCCAAGTATATTTTCTGAAAAGACAAGCTGAGACAGAACTCCTGCAACAGTATCAGCACAATCATGCCCACTTTGTAATGTATGTTTAGAGATTTGGGATAGGTTGGACACAATCTGATCCATATATGACCTAGTTACAGATGTTACTGAAATAGAAAATTATCTCAAGCCATTGGCACATTTTAAAATAAACTTCCACATATAGCCCTGGTAGTTAAGGAATTTGAAGACTAGAGTAGAAGAAGAAGAAGAAAGTCTCTTACCCTGTCTCTCCAGTCACTTATCCTCATTATCCCAAGAAATGGGTTGGAGGTGGGAAGGAGCTTTCTCATCACTGGAGCCATAGGCAAAATGGTAGCCTGGTCAGCTCTAAGATGAGAATAAATGTATTTATTTTTAATGTATTCATTCATTGATTTTTTTTTTTTATGGAAAGGTCTGAGTGGGTGAATTACCTGTTTTTAGTGGAGGCACAGGGAGAAAAGTTCCTCTATGTTATAATTATAATATAATTATAATTATTTTTAAAGTAACTAAATAGCAAACAAAAATGTAATCAATATTTTTAGGGCTAAAAAGCTGTATGACAGTATAACAGATTGACTAAAACAGTTTACAACAGCATAAAAACTGAGTAATACAGTGCTTTCTTAATTCAATATAAATGCACAGCATTGGTTAAAAACATGTGCAGTATCACAAAAACTATATTTTGCAGAAACATCTAGAGCAGGTTGAAAAAGTAAGGATACGTTTTTTGTTCTTTTGATTTGATGAAACAAGAGATGGAAGAGATTTTTTAAAGACTTCAAAGATGTAAGATATTCAAAGGTGAAGAAGAAGGATGATAAAGATTTGTAGTACACACTGAAAGTTATTTCAGTTGATAGAAAGTAGCGTAACCTGGTGAGGAGCAGGGGCTGAGCCATGTTTTGGCTAAGTAGTATTTTAGATCTAGTTTGAAAGCCTTCAATTAATGAAGTGACCTGATGGATGGAGGTAAGGAGTTCTGTTGTTTGGCAACATAGTGTGAGTATAGACTCTGTCTGGTAGATTTGAGAGGCTTATGGGTAGATAAAAGATGTCGGTCAATGGAACACAGATTGTGGTTTGGAGTATTGGTAGTGAGTGTGGTGATTAGAGCAGGACAGGTAATGTGGGGGTCAGTAATTTTATAAGCAGAGAGAAACTGTGTGTCATTTAGATGATAAGGCAGTTCTAACCATTTTAGTGTTTTGAGTGCTGTACTGTGGTGGGTATTAAAGTAAGTGCTTGCTATTAGTTTTACGAGGGTGGAAACAGCACAGAGAAAAGTGAATGCAGGAGGTATGTAGAAAGTGGGATACTTATTGGTTATATTAATAAGGAAATGTTCGGCTGTGTAGAGAATGTCTAGTTTTGTGGGTTTTTTTCTTTTTTTTTTTTTACAGAATTTTGATTCTGCAGGTCATATTTGAGGTTATCACCAATTATCATTTCTAATAGTTTGGTATGACAGGTGTTGAAGTTAGAAATTTCCAATGATTTAGAGAAGAAAAGTAGTATTTTGTTTTTCTTTGGGTGGAGCATAAATTGACTGCTACAGGACCATGTATCTGTGGTAGTAAATGTTACTTGGGTGATATATTGGAGGTCTGTTAGGTTATCAGAGGAGCATATTAGGGTAGCGTCATCTGCATACTAAATTAGAGAAGAGTGCCTTAGGATGGATCACTTTAGAACACCAGCCGAAAAAGGAGGTAGGGGGAGGGCGGAGAGACATTTGGCTGACTGTTGTCTATAGGACAAGTAACTACTGAACCACTGAAGGATAGGAAGAGCTAGTTCAAGACATGATGTTTCCAGCAGAAGCTTACTGGAGCTTGTTGTTTTGTAGTCTTTTGACATGTCTAGAAACAAGGAGGAGACATGTTTGCCACTGTCATTGGCTTTGTTGTTGGTTTCTACAAATGCTATAAGTGCAATATTAATGGTTTGAGAAGGATATAAGTCATGATGTGTAGGGTTAAAAGATTTTATGGAGAAGAAACTTTAGTGTTTTGTTTTAAATACAGTTCTTCTAGTATTTTAGAAATGGGGGAAAAGATTGATATAGGTTTAAAATTATTGAGTTTTGCTGAAGTGCAACCTTTATGAAGGGGCATAATGTGCAACTTTTCCCAAAGGGGAGGGATGTAAACTTCTTCAATGGACATGTTTATGAGTACTGAGATGGGGAAGGTGATACTATTAGAAGATATTTGAATGTATTCATTGGGGGGTTGTCAGTACAGATAGACCATGGTTTTAGCTTCTTGGGAGTTATTTTATGTAAGATGTAAGCACAGGTTTTAGGGTAAAAATGGAAATACTTAGTTTTTGAATGGGGTTAGTGATAGAAGTAGCAGAGGCAGAAGTGTGAAAGTTCTAAGTTAAGAAAGCTATTAATTCTATAAAGTACCCCTTGAATTGCATGGCCATTTCAACAGGGATGTTATTTGGTGAAGGGTTCAGGGAATATTTATACTCAAGATGTGTTATTTCTCTAATCAAGAACCAGAATTGTTTTGGATTATGTTTGTTATTCTTTCAGATGTAGGATAGTTTCTAATCTGCATTTATTTTGCTAGGTTTTGTAGTTCTCTGAACTACAGGAAGTAAAGTGGATTTTTGTTTTGTTTTTGCCATTTATTCTAAGATGTGTCTGTATTATTTGTAATATTCTACCATTTTTGGAAAACTGCTGTTTGATTTTACTCTTTCACTTCTTGATGGTGCTAGTCTGTTTAAGGTATTTAGGAAAACTGAATTAAAGATGAGGTGGGATAGATTATTATGGAGTTGGGGAGAAATTATCTAGCCAGTTGTACAAGTTCTTGGGTGGTGATTAAATAAGAATGATAGTCTGCTTGATTAAATATTTGTCATATGATATATAGATGTCAATGCAAATGTGTTCATTATTAGTATTATCTAAAGATGATATCTTATTATGTCACAGGTTGTTATTGCAAATAACTAAATAAAATAGCATAATTTAGCTGAGTAGTGCATTTGTTCAGACAAATAATAAAGGAGATTAGTATATTAGGTTTGTGCATTATATGCAGCACTGACAAAAAAAAAAAAAAAAAACTGAATGCATTCTCACAAAACTGATATGTCACTGCTTTACTATCAATCAGAATCAGCTGAGGTAATGTAATTTTTTTAGCTGGAAAGAGATAAATGAAATATTAAAAGAATATTTGATGCATTTGGGTACATAATTGTTAGAGGAAAGGGTGCTAGTATCCATGACACTAACAGAGTCAGGGAGAACATACATAAAGGGCACTATGGCCATTGACATTTTACTAGACCATCCTGATGTATGTGTTGAAAAAAAAGTTTTACATTTTTCTTTACTAGTAATATTTTCTTGTTTAAATATGGAAGAAAGAAGCAACTCAGAAATACAGAAATAATCTAAATTTGTAAGAAAAAAATAAGAGTTAGAAAAGATAAAGAAGTGTTAAGTTGTTATTGAAAGGAAAAAAGAAAGTAGAATAAAAGAAATGTAGATATCATTGCATGGATAACAGATTTCTGAAACTTAGTACATTATGGGTGGAGTGGACACAAATCTTAAACAGAAAATATTTTCAGTTTATAGGCAAGCATCAAAGATGTTTATGCCTTTAAGGATACCAAAGCACACTACCATACACAATAATGTTCTAATCATATGTATCTCTATAGTCAGACATACAGATATCCTAGTCATTAGAGTGAGCAGGGAGAGCTTGATAGTTAGCTGACTTTCAGGCGCAAGAATCTGTGATGCCACTAGATCCCTTTCATCTATTTACTCCAAGTACATGTATGACCAAGACATTGTCCATTTGGGCTGTGATTGATCTTAGGTGCTCCAGCCTAGGCAAGATGTGAGAGACACGATCAAGCTCTCATTGTATGTGACTAAAGCTGGGAATTATCTAGTCTTAAATAGCATTTTGCCATCACTAAATTACTAGGTCATAGATGAAAACCTTAACTTTGACCTACACTTAAACAATAACATAAAAAAACACACCAAAAGCTTGGTATGCTTTACAGGCACCAACACTTTCTTAGCCTCTCTACTAGACAAACCCTTGCAACTATCTTTTTATTACCCTCTCTCCTTTATGGTGCCCCTCTCCTCACTAATATCAGAAATTCTACAAAATCCAAACTTGCCATGTGTTACAACAGAATAGCAAAATTTGCCACCAAGGCCACATTCTCATCCCACCATTGTAAGTCACTGAAACAATTAGGGTGGCTGGAACTCCCCCACCATCTCTCATTCACCCAAGTAACTACTGTGCACAAAATAATCTACATACCCACAGACTGTCCTGCTCTCTCAACTCTACTTGCCAAATACCATTCCAGCAGGCATCTAAGATCTGAAAATCATCTACTTCTAAAAGTAGATAAGCCCACCTTACCTGCTGGTCAACTCCTCTATGTCTTCACCATCGCCAAACTATGGAACTCACTTCTGCCTTCTATAAGAAACACAGGCAGCACCACCACCTTCAAACAAATGCTGAAAAATCATCTCAACTCTTCCTGGCTATGTTCCTGCTCTATAACCTAACCTCTTGACTCTCCTTATATGATTACTAAACTCCTATGTCTTTTACTACTAATGACTGATGATATTTTCTCCATATTTATTTTTATCTTCACTTGTTGATTCTGGTACAATAATACTGATCTCTGTTTATACCAATCTAATTGAATTCATTGAATTATGCTTTAATGTATATTTTCTGTATATGTTGCTGTAATCAAACAAATTAGATTCCTGCTTTTATGTATATATTCTGTATATGTTACGATATTTACTATCTGTAACATTGTTTCTGCTTCTGTAATAATTAATGTTTATATTTTTTCTGTATCTCGTTGGAGCTTTTCTCTCCGGGCCTCCACTGAAAATGGGCACTTTTAGGCCTAGTGAACTTATCCCGGTAAACAAATGCAATAAATAAATAAATACTACAAATTATGTCAAAATACAAACAGAAACAATCAAATTTTACATGTGGCTCAGTATGTTGTGTCACTTTACCACCATCCACCATGTGTGGCTTGGTGGGAGATAGTCAATAATCCCAGCCTAATCACTTGGGATAGCCATCACCTTTCAACTCAAGTATGTGTATTTTCCAATATAGTGCCTTTTTTAAGCAAGGTTAGTCTCCCCTACCAACCAACCTAACAAATCCTAATTAGGCTTATATAAATTTGGCACTGCTCAACACTAGTAGTCAGAACAAGTAAAGACCTGGCCTTGAGGCATTCCTAACTCTCACAAAATATGCAGTCCATATTGTTATTGAAAGTTGGTTCTACTTTTTGACTAACTCCCCCTATAGCCGAGTTCAGTATCTTGCATTCATTTATAAATCTCAACCAGTCTACATTCAGCAGAGTGCTCAGATTTTAGCATAAGTTTTACTGTTTTCTCTCCAGCTCCTATTTGTCCTTTGGTAATTCTAATTTGTGCTCTTTAAGTGGTCCATTTATACCATTTATACAGCCAATGAGAAAAAGGCTAGTCAAAGTCAAAACAGAGTCAGTGAAGATGGAGTCAGTCACCGCACAGGCTTTTAGGAAGGACCAACAGCACAGTGCAGCAGGAAGAACAGACTTAGTTATAAGACAGTCTGCAGTCCCTTTAAAAGTCCAGTAAAGTAAGTACTTGACAGTTGTGCTCTGGTTCAAAACAATAAAGATTCAAACTTTGTTCATTTTTGCTGCCCCTTGTTTGGGTTCTGTAGCTGTTTGAAGTCTTAGTATCAGCTGGGTAGGAGCTGCTATTGCCAGAGTAAGTCTACCTGCCTTAATGGCTGTACTGCTGTCATGAGAAGGCTGCCAATTCTGCATCAAACTCCAAAATACTGTTAGTTTGTAGTACTGGTGACATACAAGAGTGGAGGAAGATGCACACAAGTGGATTATATCTTATGTAGAAGGGCCATTTTGAAGGAGATTGGAGACTGTAAAGTGGTAACCAGAGCAAGTGTAGTTAGGCAGCATAGGATGGTGGTTTGTAGGATGACATTGGTAATCAAGAAGAGGAGGAGGAGTGTAAGGGCAGCACCAAGGATCAAATATTGGAAACTGAAAAAGGGTAATTGTAAGGTGGAGTACAGGGAAGAGTTAAGACAGGCACTGGGTGGCAGTGAAGAGTTACTATATAGCTGCTTAACTACAACAGAGCTAGTAAGGGAGATGGCTAGAAAGGTGCTTGGTATGACATCTGGACAGAGGAAGGACTACAAGGAAACATGGTGGTGGAATGAGGAAGTACAGGAGAGAGAGGTTGGCAAAGAAGAAGTGGGATTGTCAGAGAGATGAAGAAAGTAGACAGGAGTATAAGGAGATGAGGAGTATGGCAAAGAGAGAGGTGGTGAAGGCTAAGGATAAGGCATATGAAGAGCTGTATGAAAGGTTGGACACTAAGGAGGGAGAAAAAGACCTGTACCAACTGGCTAGACAGAGGGACAGAGATAGGATAGATGTGCAGCAGGTAAAGGTGATAAAGAATAATGAAGGAAACATACTCACAAGTGAGGAGAGTGTGTTGAGCAGATGGAAAGAGTACTTTGAGGGGTTGATGAATGAAGAGAATGAGAGGGAGAGAAGGTTGGATGATGTGTGGATAGTGAATCATGAAATGCATTGAATTAGCAAGGAGGAAGTAAGGATAGCTATGAAGACGAGGAAGAATGGAAAGGCTGTTGGTCCAGATGACATACTTGTGAAAGCATGGAGGTGTTTAGGTGAAATGGCAGCGGAGTTTCTAACCAGATTGTTTAATGAAATCTTGGAAAGTGAGAGGATGCCTGATGAATGGAGAAAAAGTGTTTTGGTACCGATTTTTAAGAATAAGGGTGATGTGCAGAGCTGTAGTAACTACAGAGGGATTAAATTGATCAGTCACAGCATGAAGTTATGGGAAAGAGTAGTGGAAGCTAGGTTAAGAAGGGACGTGATGATTAGTGATTAGCAGTATGTTTTCATGCCGGGAAAGTGCACTACAAATGTGATGTTCACTCTGAGAGTGTTGATGGAGAAGTACAGAGGAGGTCAGAAGGAGTTGCATTGTATTTTTGTAGACTTAGAGAAAGCATATGACAGGGTGCCTACAGAGGAGTTGTATTATTATATGAGGAAGTCGGGAGTGTCAGAGAAGTATGTAAGAATGGTACAGGATATGTATGAGGGTAGTGTGACAGCGGTGAGGTCTGCAGTGGGAGTGATGGATGCCTTTAAGGTGGAGGTGGGATTACATCAAGGATCAGCTCTGAGCCCTTTCTTATTTGCAATGGTGATGGACAGGTTGACAGACAAGATCAGACAGGAGTCCCCATGGACTATGATGTTTGCAGATGACATTGTGATCTGTAGTGAGAGTAGGGAACAGTTAGAGGAGACCCTGGAGAGGTGGAGATATGCTCTAGAGAGAAGAGGAATGAAGGTCACCAGGACTAAGACAGAATATATGTGTGTGAATGAGAGGGAGGATAGAGGAATGGTGAGGATGCAAGGAGTAGAGGTGGTGAAGGTGGATGAGTTTAAATACTTGGGATCAGCAGTTCAGAGTAATGGTGAGTGTGGAAGAGAGGTGAAGAAGAGAGTACAGGCAGGATGGAGTGGGTGGAGAACAGTGTCAGGAGTGATTTGTGACAGACGAGTACCAGTAAGAGTGAAAGGGAAAGTCTACAAGAGAGTAGTGAGACCAGCTTTGTTATATGGGTTGGAGACAGTGGCAATGACAAAAAGGCAAGAGTTAGAGCTGGATGTGGCAGAGTTAAAGATGTTAAGATTTGCACTAGGTGTGACGAAGGTGGACAGGATTAGGAATAAGTCTATTAGAAGGTCAGCCCAGGTTGGAAGGTTTGGAGACAAAGCCAGAGAAGCAAGATTATGTTGGTTTGGACATGTGCTGCGGAGGGATGCTGAGTATATTAGGAAAAAGATGCTAAGGATGAAGCTACCATGTAACAGGAAAAGAGGAAGGCCTAAGATAAGGTTTATGGATGTGGTGAGAGAGGACATGTAGGTGGTTGGTGTGACAGAGCAAGATGCAGAGGACAGGAAGAAATGGAAACAGATGATCCACTGTGGCAACCACTAATGGGAACAGCCAAAAGAAGTTGATGAATCTATAGGTATTTTATAGCATTTTTGATCTTAGAAGAAATACATTCAAATTTGTTGGTATAACTGCATATCATGATTGCCAGTTTTGATGTTAGCTGTAATTGTGTTGGTTAAATATAATATTTGCTTAATTATAATGTTATAACTCTTACTTACTTCTAATCTTTGCCTTATGCTTTCATTCATGAGGTTTTTTATTTGGTAAAATTCCCAAACTGTACATTTTTTTAATTAATGGGTACTGCTCTAGGTTTAATTTAGCGTTATTTAACCTGATATTTAGATTTAGGTGGATTGGTTGTCCAAGTACTAGGGTGTCACTAAGATTAAGGGAAGATCTAAAGTTTTGTCATATATTCTGGTGCTAAGAAATTAAAAGCTCTAAAAGAAAATGTGTGTTGTGTGTATAAACCTTTGAAACTACTGGTGCAGTGTTTTACATATATCTTAGATATATCTTCTTGGATTATGTAAGTACCTTCAGAAGCCTGTGTGTGTGTGTGGGGGGGTGTAGCAGTCTGTTGCCTGTCTCCTGACCACAGTGAGCTCTAATATATTACTGTAGCTATTATTTATTTGTTTATTTGTGTTTGTGCATATATACTGTATTCATCTGTCAATAGCAAACTGAACTACATTACTAAGGCTATTATATGTATGAGGGATGATACACCATTGTGGTGTCTTCAGATGTATGCCTGAGGATATAGCATGTACTATATTTCTGTAAGTATAATTCTGCTATCTGGACTTGCATGGGATTCACATTTGACTAAGACACATATACAACTGGCTCCATTCCAGTAAAGTGTATAAAGGTAAAAACAAATATGTGAGGTCATTACATTTGGGTCCCAAAGCATGACTGCAAAGCTAACTCACCTAATAATTACCTTCCAGTTTCCAATATATATATATCCAGGCTACATCAGTAGACACCTCCTCAAACTAAGGCCAAGTGTCAGATTAACCTTGCAATTTCAACTATTTAATTCCTCACTGCTTGGCACTCCTGCTGTCCACTTACTATTGCACAAATACATTGCTCAGATTTGCACACTCCCAGTAAACATGACAACTGGAATTGATGGGACAGCATCCATTTTCATTGCTCTAGATCTGCTGCTAGATATGGTTATGGTTAGTAGGAAAGGTCCCAGGTTTAGGGCACAGAGGTGGGGTGTCTAGGAGTCCCAGATATTTATTGGTCTCCTGGTAAATCACCACAGCCAAAGGCTTGTGCAGGGGGACTATTCTAGCTGCCAGTACAAGCCTGAAGCATGGAATGCTTTGGCACAGGCTGTATCCAGTGCCACTGGCATCCTGCACACTAGACATCAATGTAGGCATCATATTAATGACCTACAGAGGAGAAAAAGGGATACTCTCAGTCATTGGCTGGAAGAATTAATGATAGCTTTCATCCCAAAGCTGTGTTAGTATAAACTAAGCAGAGAACTTGTATGACTTAGAAAGCTTAATATAGGCAAAACTGGTATGCATAATGGTCTTCTGTTCTTTTCAGTTCTTTCCCCAGCTTCCAGGGATTGTGAGTTCTGTCTGGGCTCATGAAGCTCAACTGGAGAAACTAAGGAAAGCAAGTAGTATGTATTCAGCAGAATTGTAGCATTAAAAGTTAAAGAGAACTTTTTTTGATATTTTATAGAGTTGTATCAAAATTGAGCATGCATATCCCAACTGTATGCATTAGTCTGTAGCACAAAGCAGTTGTAAGAGTTCAATATTGGACTTTAGTCAGAGGTTGTGGGCTCAAAGACCACAGTTCACAACTAAACAATACCATAATTTCTTCAATAATATTTACATTAAATTAAAAACTGTATACCAGTGGTACCAATGCCCTGCTGTAAACTGTAATCTGTACAACTGGAACACACATTTATGCAATATAAGCACACAGATTACTTGCAGCAATCTGTAGTATAGTGTGTATCTGTTAAAAGTTATGTGTAAATGTAAAACTTAAGATAAAAGAGATGTATAACTGTACCAATGCATTGTATATCACATATGACGGTACTAATTTTATCGCTTTTTTCTCTAACCCCAACCATTATTTCACTTATTTATTTTATGTTATTTTTAAAAAATATATTTTTATTTTATTTTTCTTTTCTTTTTTTATTTTTATTATATGTTGTCAAAGCATGTCCATGTCATCCATGTATACCACATCACTAAATGCTCCATAGCACACCAAGGTAAGTTGATGCCCTGCATGCCTGGGAGTCAATCTGGCAATTCTGTCTCTGCTGTCTCTGCACTACCTGTGCCATCAAGTAGTCCTGCCCCGGTGGCTGGTCCAGTGGTACCTTCCAGGAACAGTAATGGAGGTGGTGATGTCATCACCTGCAGTGAGTTGTCAGGGATGGTGCATAGGGTAGTGCATCACACCATTGGTGCATGATTACACTGCATGTAGAGACTACTCTCCCTCATGTTCCATAGGAGGAGGAGGAGAGATCAAGCACTCCAGCCATCAGTGTAGTAAGGTGACAGTGATGACAATTACAGTGGCTGAGGACTCAATTCTCACTGTCTCCAAGCTTGATGTGCAAGGGGCTAGGTTGTTCCTTCCCTCACTGCATTCATGGTGTCCCCAAATTTTTGTGTCCATCAACATCCTTGCCTCTTACCTCGTTTGTTTTGTATATTTGCAATTGCTTCCTCACCTACTGAACTTACCTGACCCAGACATACCTATGTCCCTTACCCAACATTCCTCTCTCTCTCTCAAATAAAAAGTAAATAGGCACCTGTCCCACAAAAAAATCATCCCATACATAGCTCTCCATTTTGCACACGTCTTCTAGACGCACTTGATTCAGTCCACGTGGCTATATAACATGATTGCATTGTGGTCAGCCCTCTTTGTGGAGGTGATAGTCCAAATTCAGTTAATATTCTGTACATATTTTCAGTTTACACTGCTAAAGAAATTGATTGGTATGGTTCTTTACTACATCTCTCATTCATGTATCATAGAAAAAAATCTCACATTTGCGACTTAACCCATACATTACTAGCTGCATAGCCAGCTGGCTCAATGACAGAACATACACTGTCAATGTTGGGGACTGCACCTCTACCAGTAGACCACTTACTAATTTAATACCACAGTGATATGTGCTGGGCCCTCAAGTGTTTGAAAACTATTTCTCTGAAGCCCAGATGAAGGTAAATGGCCTCTGGTTTATGAAGTTTGCAGGTGACTGTTAACTGGATGCAGTTAAACACAAATCCAAAGACAAACTGCTAAAATGAAAAAAACGACAAGAACTGGTGACCACACTCCAATTTAATGAATTTAAGTGCTTTTCGACTGATACAACACAGCCTTCTTCAGAATACATTCACAGTACTCCAGTTACATTTATATATCAAAAACAGCACAAAAAGGCGTGAAAATAAAATAATTGACTGAACAAATAAATCAATTAATTCACTTAAAGTGCACTTGTCACTAAATATCATAGTTAAAAAGTAAAACAGTCTTATTCATAACTAATCTAAAATAACATTAACAAAACTTTGTAGACCAATCTTACCAGTAGTTAAATGAGAATCGTCTCTCTATACTTTTTAATTTCAAAAGAGTATCATCATGAACCAAAATGTAAAAGGAAGAAGAAATGGAAAAGAAAGACAGTTTTTCTAGATGAGAAGGTTAATCAAGATATTGTTACAGAAGTTAATATGCATACATTTGATATTTTAAAAAAATTTAATTACAGAGAATTACTTATTGAAAAGGGGCAATTTTTGTAGTTTAACATGTTTCAAATTTGTTCCCACATACAGTTTAGATAGAAGCAATACTTAAAAGATATTAAAGTATTTTTGAGAAAGGTAAAAGATAACAATCTGCAAATACTAATATTAAATAATCCAGAAACCAAGGAGCAACCCAAGGTTAAGATAAGCGCTTTTGTTCATATTTTCAAATTTTCAAATATTGAGTGAACTGTTGCTTTGCAAACTGATTATTTGATTTTCTTACTATTTTTTTTTCTGCTTGGCTGCTTTTTGCATTTAAACACAACAATACTGTTGAATATTTTATCTGCTGAAGTTCCATGCTGAAATAAATAAAAATGAAACTGCTTATCTTAAGCTTGAGACATTCTTTGGTTTCTAGATAATTTAATATTAGTAGTTTTGAGAAAATTAATTTTAGTAGTATGTACCCAGATGAAATATTTATGGTTAGAAGAATTAATACTTAAAAAAATGATGAGTAACAAATATTTTAGAGCTATGAAGCCAGATAAGGGTGGTGGGATGGTACTGATGAATGTGGTTGAATATGCTGGTTATATGTTTCATACATTATTGGATAGTGAAAAATATGTTAGACTCATAAAATTAAATTAACATAGCATATTCTAATATTGATTATATTCTGAAAGACCATCTATTACAAGGCTTTATAAATGAGGAAGAAAGTGAACGAACAAAAAACACTAGTCAACCACAAAGTAGAATGGAGCAGGCAAATGTTTGTATAAACACACCAAAATTTTATTGTAATCCAAGGTTAAAATTGTAGAATATCCAAATGTATAAGCACTTTCATCTTGTTTTTAACTGAATTGAAGAGACTTCATCAGATACAATTAATTGCTTTCACCTACTGAATTATATATGTTCTTCAACATTTTAAGTATTTATTTATACTAATTGTTACATGGATGTATTTATTTAAATGTATAGTTAAGTTATTAACATATTAGTGGATAGGTGATGATTTTAAAATTCATGAAGTATTTTAAAAGTATTTTAATGGTTTTAACAATTTTTACAGTGTTGTGGAAGTAATGATGACTTTATGTATACTATGGCTTTAAATGAAGGCGTCTTGACTGCTCTAGGATGTGATGTAATTTGAATTCCTTCTTTTAAATTCAGTAGGTGAAAGCAATTAATTGTATCTGATGAAGTCTCTTCAATTCAGTTAAAAATGAGACAAAAGTGCTTACACATTTGGATATTCTACAATTTTAACCTTGGATTACAATAAAATTTTGGTGTGTTTATACAAACATTTATAAATGAGGACTTGTACTATTTTTTGAAAATTGAAAGAGCATTGGCACCTTCTATATTTGGTGTACTTAAGGTCCATAAGGATATTTGTAATCTTCCCTTGAGACCTATTATGGCAGCAAATGGTTCAAAAACCCACCCCATCAGTATTTATAGATTGAAACTTTAGCCATTTAATAATTATAGTCACCATATTTTAAAAGACTTGAGATTTTCTTTAAAAAATGGATAATTCCCTTTATAACAAAGATCTAATATTTGTTACTATACATATTGTATATTTATTTTCTACTATACTTCATGGTCAAGGTATGAACTGGCTTGGGGATGCATTATTAGAATGTAATTTTTTGACTATGCAGGATATACAATTAATTATAGAATTTATGAATATAATTCTGCACAATTTTATGAAGGTTTTCAAACAAATTAGTGGAGTAGCCATGGGAGCTGCTTGTGCCTCAATGTATGCTAATCTAGTTTTGTGGATATAGAAGAGGCTATATGTGCTAGATTGCCAACACTCATTATGTTGCAATTTATATATTAGGTTTTTGGGTGACATCTGTGTTTTTGGATTGATAACAGAATTTAAATTGTTTGAATTTCTAGAATATATTCAGAAGACCACTACATTCATGAAGTTTACTTGTACCTAAAATCAGATGTCTGTTAATTATCTAGATGTAACTACACACAAAGTAGAAGCAAATAATGGATTCAAATCAGCTTTACATAGGAAAGATACATTTCCCGGTTCTTATCTATACTATACTAGTGAACATCCTATACAACAGAAGAGAAGTACAGTAAAAGGACAATTTATTAGGGTGGCATAGATTGATTCAGAATAAAGGAATTACCTGAATGAATGTAAATAACTTATTTCTTTTTTATTTAAAAGGTGTACTCCACGGATATGGTAAAAACTATATATGAGGAAGCAACAGAAAAATATTTTGCTAAGTATGCACCTTTATTAGGAATGAAGAAAGATGATACAACTTAATGTAGTAAGGAAATGACTAACAACAACAATAATAATAATAATAATAATAATACATTTTAAAAGCATGTATTATGAATTATAACCAAGACTATCAAAACTAAAGAGATTATTCTTAAATATCAGACTTTAGACATTTTTTTCAGACCCTCCCTGTTTTTATATACATGAGAGGGCATAATATAAGAAATATGGTAAAGAGAGAATAGAAAATAAATGTTGGGTTAGAATGTACCCCTTTTGGAACCTACAAATGTGGTATGTGCAATGTGGATATATAGTGACTAAGGATCATATAACATTACTAGCAAGGGATAGAAATATTTATGATAATAAACATTACACATGTAACAGTAGGGAAGTCATATACCTGGCACTTTGTACTGAATACCTTTCATTTTATATAGGGAAAAGTGAAAGATGTCTGAGGAAAATAATTTACAAACATGTATATGATATTCAAAAAGGCAATGAAACCACTGCAAACATACTAAGACATATAAGAAAACAAAATATGCATTTTTTTGCATAGAAGTACATGCAGATCATCAATTTGCAATTGAGTTTTGGTGTTGGTAACATACCAGGACTTAATGACTGTATATCAATAGCCCTGTTCTAAAGGTTAGGGCGGCTAGATTATAGGTATATATTTTTAATTTATTATTCATTTCTATTGTTAGAATTTTTATTGCCCTGTTTGCAAATTCATTCATTTTAACATATTTATTTTGGGTACATTTTTATAAGAATATTTTAGTAACACATGGTGAGGTTGTTTTATTTTAACTTACGATAGAGTCGATTATCCGAACAAATTGGGACCTAGGGTAGTTCAGATAATCAAACTGTTCGGATAATCAAACATACATTGAACTGGATAGAAAACTTCTAAAATCTTTTTTCTGCAGACAGGGAATACACTTTTCACCCATTCAGGGATTCCTGTGGACAATAAAGAATATTGCTCACACACAAGCTGGATACATGCTCAAAAAAAAAACAAAAGTGAATACGTACAACATTTATATATTCAGACTTTATTATTTTTCCTACCAGAAAATTTTGGAAGGCTGTGTTCAGATAATTGATGTTTCAGATAATCAACATTTGGATAATCAACTCCCTACTCTATCTGGAAAGTTATTTTACATACTGTGTGCATATTAGCATAGAATATTGAATCTTGGCCAAGTAATTCATTCATTTTTAAAATTATGAGCATGTATTTATATTGTTTTTGTTTTTAGAATTGACTTATTGATGCTGTTTGTTCATTACTATTGTGGTACATCCAGAGATTCAAATGAGCAAATGATTAAATGGCTACATTTTCTAATAATGTGTTGGTTAATGATATATAGAAAGAGGTGGATTTAATCCTGATTTTTATTCTGAAGAGTCCTAGTGGTTTGCAGATGAAAATGCTGAGAATCATTCTGTGTGGCATTAAAATAATAAACACTATGCAGATTTATTAAGCAGGTATGCTAGTTTCTTTCTCGGGCTCCACACTGTTTAGCTGATAGCAGTATACAGTAGCACAGTTTCTGTTTGGTTTGCATGTATTTCTAACTGTATTTGTCTGCTCATCATTTTGGAGTGGCTCAGCAACCCATCCTGAACCAAAGACAATAGGTCTCATAGGTGGATGAGAATAGGATTTACATATTTTAGATAATCCATATAAAAAGGTATGACAGAGTGAAATACATAAAAATATTCAAATATATCTTGACTATGTAGTTTTCTCATAAATAAATCATAAATAATAGTCTTTAATCTAGAGACAATCTCATTAACTTCACATTTAGAAAATGTTTTATAGTCTGATCTAAAAATAAGTAATTTGTTTCATGCACCTAAATATGCTTATCCATAATAACAATCCCACCACCTCCACCCTTATGTGTAGATTTGATCTCAGTGTTATCCATTGTTCTAAATTATCTTAAAGCTTCATTTTCTGCAAACATCAAGTTATAAAAACATTTCTTTCCATAAAACTTGCATTTTTTATACATACTGTACAAATCATTTTCACATCTCTTAAGAAATTCTTCTACTAAGGGGTAGTTAACTGGAATGAAAATATTCAGTTCCTTAAACAAAGCATGTGAAATATGTTGATAATTTTTAATTATCATTTTCTACCTTATTAAGATCCCTCTAAAAGGTATAATATTTGTGATGAAATCTTGAATGCCTGCATTCACAGATGGGATAATTGTAAATCTTTTGGGCTGGATTCCATAACATTTGTGGACTCTGGTGTATTTTGCTGATGTCAGCTCAAAATTTGTGGATAAGCCTGTAATATGCAAATATGCCTCAGTGAACTTGGAATGTCTCAGTGCATAACAGAATTGAGCAGCAGCATTGACACATTGTCTAGCAGTCACAACCACTCCATAAGTCATGAAAACTGTCAAATAAATCTTGATGTACATTAGGTTCATAGGTAGATACTAGGCTATTAGCCCTGGGGCCTATACAAGCCCAGCCAAAAAGGTACCCTGGCTTTTGCCACCCAAGAAAAGTATTTTCCTGTGCCACTGTCGAGCAGAGCCACAGAGGTGATCCCTGGGGTGAATTTCCTATTTCCCATCCAATCATATAGGTTTAAAATAATACTGTCCCAATGCAAGCTCCATGACATTTATATGTAAAACATATCCTCAGCAGTCCCTCCAGTAAGCCCAGAGACAAATACTGATGTCTCTGTAAGTCACGTACTGGTAAAATACACTTGCTGGAAACTATGGATTCCAATGGAAGCCATACAATTTCTAATAAGAAAAGTAATAAAGGTGAAGAGTAATCATGGGCCCTTTACCAGAGTTAACAGTAGCTAGAAATGGATGTCCGAAACACAGGTAACAAACATGCTCAAGTGGGGTACGGGTGAAGAAGAAGAAGGACACATAAGAGGGATGTCGGTATATTAAATTCTGAGGGACAATCAGTGGACAAGGGCAGCGTTTTTTTTTTTTGAGAGTAGAAGAAAAGAAAAAGAAAACAAGGAAAGAGTAAGAGAAGGGCAACAAAGCACGTATACACATATAAAAATATCACAAGACCTGCCAGACAAAGGTTGGAAATAAACAGTAGAGAAAGGTAAGGTACACCGATGGCAAAAAGGGTGTGGATGCATACCAACACTTGCGAAATGCAGAAGTACATATGTAGCTATACATTATTACATTATGAAATGTTGGAAACTGTGTGACAGTCATACCTGGATGTGTATGACTGATGGCAGTTGTGTGTTGCAGGATAATAAATAGGGATCACAGTACACATTGGATATTGAATTCCATATCAAAGGAGTCTGTCAGCAGTGCAAGTGCAAGCCAAGCAGCAGCCCAGATGAGCATATGAAGCCAAGGAATGCTGGAAAATATCAGCAGATGACAGAGCAGACTCTCTAACCATGCATATATAAGGCAAACAACCAAGCATAGTGCTAAATAGAAGTACTGCAGCAAAGCAACAGAATGGCTGCAAGTTACCCAAGTAGGTGTACACAACCCAAACAGGTGTGTAATGTAATACATATGTCACAGACATATGCTATGTCAAAGGCAACATGCAGGTGCAGAAATGTATATATGACCTTCTTTGCCCTAACAGGAAGCTATCAGATAGCAGTGTTAATACACATGACCACAGTAATGACATGTAATAATACATTTTCTGAAATCTACATCTTGTGCTATATAACAACTATCAGATTGTGCACATGAAGCTTGACAAATCACACTGGCTAATACAAAACACACAAGTATAATTAGGAACAAGGATGTGTTGCAAACAATAGCTAGAAACGTGTGTGCATAAGTCCTGCATTTGTATATTCTCAATAGGGTTGGCACAAGTTGACATTCTAACAAAACAAATTGTAAGAAAGGTGAACATATACCATGCATATGTGTAAGATAATATGTCATAACTACAAAGGGAGAAGGGAGGTGGACAACATGGGCCTATATCAAGGAGGACATGGCAGCAAAGCTACATAGGCAATTGATAAAGCAAGACAACACTATGTAAGGGGACACATTGAAAATCATGCGTACACCACTTAGTGTGGTGTTGAAGTCAACCAAAACTATATTGAAACAAATGGACAATGCATGTCACATGGGCAGAATGCATTGCCAACTTCAAAATAAATGACCATACATAAATCACATACACAGTGTTGTGCAATCATCTAACAGCAAGAGGCATGGGTAAACAAACTAAGAAACGGTATCACATAAACATATATACTGTCATGCCAATATACAACAACATGCGGAATAAACACCTGTGGTAATATATACATATCATTGACCACAGGTATGACTGAGCAAAGGACAGTCCTATGAACAAAATAACTGCACATTAACTTGAATTCAATGACTACTCACTGTCCTAAAGTACAATGGTGTTTCTCCATTAATTGGAATATGTGCAGAGATATGTAGATAAATCAGTGCATATGTACACCATTTGCTGAAATATGGGAATTTGTGTGAATAAGGAATGCATACAGAAATGTAACATAGGTGAAAGAAGGCATACTTTAATGTCACTAGGAGGAGCAAGGTGTATACATGAATGGTCCCACGGCAGTCTATATATTCAGTAAAGTAGGACTGCTCATATATACCAGAGATATTTATATGATACAGCATGGCACCATGATTGCCAATACACATCACGCACAAAGTCAGTATGCCAGTGTGACAGCATACATGTCATCCAAAGCACGAATAAGGAAATGTCCTGTTGTTGACCAGACATGACACAGTAGCCCACTAATCATACCCATCCTACTATGTTATTTGTGAATGATGGGAAAAATGTTGTTTGTGAGTTGCTGTCTATCACACATATGTATATAGTGGAACTTCTGTGGCAGTAGAAGTATGTCAACTGCAAAATGCAAAACTGTGTCATACAGGGCCACAGAGCATTGGCCATAACAACAATATGCTGGATATGGATAGGAGTACACACATATACACAGACATAATGAATAACATACCTGCCCACATGGAGCAATGCATGCATTAAATGCAGAAACTCATGGACAGTAATATATTGACTGAAAGTCTAATGTGGTAATATGTGCCATGCTGCCATTGCAACATAATGCTAAATGTCACATGACATCTGAAGTGTATGCGTAGCCGTGCATCACATAAGCATGGCAGCAAAATATTATGAATTCACAAGTGTGTGTGTGTGTGTGTGTGTGTGTGTGTGTGTGTGTGTGTGTGTGTGTGTATATATATATATATATATATATATATATATATATATATATATATATATATATTTAGAGTCCAATTGCTTAAATGACAAATGCCATAGTTGCAGTATTACACAGTGAATCACACAGAAAATACAGTTCTGAGAGCCCACCCTGATGGGAATGAACATCGCAAATGATCACCTGGGCTATTGTCCTGAAGGAGTCCCACATAGCTTGTGACATATCCTGAAATAAATTCCCCATCATGTTCCTAATCTGTGTCTGAAAGACATCAGTCATCACCTCCCTGATTAGTCTCCAATAACCATCTTGTTGTTGTGATCAGCAGCATCTCCTCCAGGGTGCAGCAGTAATGATGGTACATGCAGGTCCAGTTTCTACTTTGTTGACATCATTGCTTCCATCACTGTTGTCACCATCATTGGAGGATTTGGGAAGTGGTCTGGCATGTGCTTGTTTCTAGCATCTGATGGGCGAGTGCCCATGGGTCCCATGCTGTACCAAGGTGAATCGGTGACTCACAAGACATGAAAGAAAGTACATAATATGCATACCTGCAGCTATATGAGTACATGACATACGCACTGTGGCACAATGCACAGACAGAAAACAGTCAGTATGACACCTTACAATAAGGTATACCCACAGTCAAGTGTACCACTATATGAGATGTGAGTCATTAATCAAAATAATAACAATAAAAAACATGTCTAGCAGTCTGCACATTCCTGTGAAAAGCATTGCTGACATTAAACAAACTGATGTGCACATCAGAAATGTAACAGCCATTAACTGCTATGCTATCAACATGTGATGTCTGCATATGAGAAAAAAGGTATATCATTATACATTGCAGGTGTCATTAAATCTACATTCTCAGATTATGTGGCCTAAAAGGATTATGTAGGAGGAGCATTAATAAAAACAATTGCTTGTTGTTGGTGTGTCTTTCAGCTTATCCCGGTTAGGGGTCGCCACAGCGGAACTCCGGTCCGCTAATGTTTGGTAGTGGATTTTTACGTGCTGAGTTACCAGCCCTGACGCACAACCTTCAACGAAGGTATGCCCATTCATGCATGCCTCCATATTCATGCACACAACACATTTCCTAAGCTCTGTTATCTATACGTATGAATGAGTCCGATAGAGACCCAATTCAGGGCCAGTGTATTCCTCACAGCATGTGAGCAGGTTACTCCAGGCCATGCCATGACATGCATAACACAGATTACATGTGGAAATCCTGCCATTACTTGGAGATTTGTTATTAGACCACCATTATGCATGACAAGCATGCACAGAGCCAGCACATTTACAGATCATAAAATCTGAAAAGAAGCATTCCATGACACTATTTCATGCAATACTGACATGTATCTATGTCACATAACAGCACTACTAAACTGACAACATAAAATAAATACTGTGACCTGTAGTGGGTAATACTTGACATATGCCTCACTACATTGGCCAGCAGACAATCTGGGAAAGTATCACTCTTGCCATTTTTCCTGTCTTGTATGTGTGCCTTGTACATTTATATTAACATGTGAATGACAACTGTAACTCAGGTGTCTGTGCATGTAATGAGTCATGTGAATAGCCACCAATTAACATATTGGTATAATGAAGATACAATGAGATGACAAGCCAGTGGGAAATACAAAAGCTATATGCAAATGAGCTGAATAAGGCAACATGGTCACTGATTGGCCCAACATCAAATCTTTGGAATGCAACACAACACCCTAGAAATAATGGGTAATCGTAAACACAGTGACAGCCTGTGATATAGAAAAACATAGGTTATATCCTACAAGAAGTACTATCTGTCTACTAATGTATCTATGCCCCCATACATTTATCAGCAATCACGATGTATGGCCCTGGAAAATGCAAACACCACAATGCTGATTGGTGATTATGTTACAGGCAGTGCGAAGCAAAGAACAGGAATGGCTATGTGTATATCTATACTTAAACACAGGATACAAGTGTGTTGTAACCAAAGCATCAAAGCTGTTGTTATCAGAAGCAAAATCAATGTTGAACTGTACTGCATACCAGACGTAGTCCACCAACAACAATGCAAATACTAAAACAGTAGATTTCCATGCAGTACATGAATAGGCAGGCTATGCATAACAGAGCATGCAATAAGAACCACATCCAAACATGCCAAAACCTACAAAACAAACCATAGTCAAAGTGCTATTAATTTGTATGAGAACCATCACAAGCAAGAGCACTTTGACAATTACACATAACTGACTGGCCTCTAGGTTGTGACATACAATTCAAAACATTACCTTCAGTAAGCATAGGTTGCTGCTAACTCATTTTTATGAAATTTATACTGGTAATCACAGAGATTGTATGACTGCTGCACTTACTTTACAGATGCATGATGGGTAGTCCTGTATGAGTAGTAGTATACATGGTAATGCAAGCAAGAAAAAAAAATCCTCTGACTATGATCAGATCTATTATAGGTACAAAATATTAAACGTAATCAACATACCTCTCTAACTCACTGTTTTCCAGCCTGTGCATCCACTTGATGTATGAGGCAAAATTCCTAGAATGCTCCTCATCACCTGCAAAAAGTAAAAAGCATGTATGAATCACACTATACAGATATAAAATAACATTAAATATATGGATAAGCTAATTTTCTCTAACTTTTAAATTGAATAATATTACAAAATCGACATGCCCATTTTTGGTTGTTTCACACACAGTCCTTTACACATTAGAAGGCTAATTAACGCAGGTTGAAGGACATGAGATTGAAACCTGCAACTCGTATCTATATTCATTGTGCTAACAATGACAGCTACCTGCCTAGTGAATGCATCTTGCCTGGGATTGTATGGAAGAAATGCAATTAAACAAATCAGAGGTAAGAATGTCCAGGGATGTGGTAATAACATGGATCACAGCTTACACTTTAAAAGAAGGTTAAAATACAGTTCAATGTGCTGTGCATTTTTGAAAAAAAAAAAAAAAACTTGCCAGCATGAATACATATCAGTAAAAGATGAAAAAAATGTACAAACCACCAAGAAAATCTTCGCACAAGCAGTATGCAGGCAATACAAGCCAGTGAGCCCTGAAATAATCCAATGTAGGCTTTAAATCAAGCCAACATGTCCAGTTCAGTACAAGGATGCTTTCTTTATTCAAGCAAACAAAAAAGTATAAGCGCTTTTGCATACTGCTTGTGCAACGATTTTCTTGGTGATGAATGCATATCAGCACAGTGGTCATAACACAAAATCACAACAGTAAAGTTTCATGCATACACAGTAGAACATTGTCATATAAAACACAGCTGCTCTTAACAGACTTGTTCATCACATACACACAAATGTAGTTTAGGAGGAAGAGTAGAAAACATATGCATATATTTTGTTGTCAAAGTAGAACTTAAATATCAAAAATATCCCTGATATTAGGGGACGCCCCTTTTCTACAGTCAAAATGCATATCTGACCATCTCACTCCCTCCGAGTATAATCATGAGAAGGGCTGTGAGCTGGAGTTAATAAACAATGACAGACTTAAACAGTAAATTCAGTTTGCCACTGTTATCATATTCACCGTTCATTTTGCAGATCTATCCCACTAAGTTCAAAGCTTTACACATAAAACTGTTGTAAAAGAGATGCTATTGGCAGAACATTACAGATAACAGAGATATTTACAAAAGTCTGAACAAAACACACTGTAGTCATAAACATTTGTAAAATACCTGTAAACATCAAAAAGCATGTTTCTATGCAAGAATTTTCCAAACTTTTATAGACACACCAATCCAAATTTAATGTGAGCTGTCCTATATATGGATTTGAACCCACAGTTCGCCATGATATACACACAGTGGCTTCTTTTTTATAGGCTGAGCTAACACACAGCACAATGCCTTCCTTCTTAACAAACTACCATCATTTGTTTGTAAAGAAGAACTGACTAAGGGATGTATGCATGAGTTATTATTCACACATACAAAAGTAGACTGTCCAATACTCATGAAGTATTATGTATAACAGAAAATGTGTAGCCATCAGCGGCATAGGTGTAAAAGCATCAGTGATATATGACCATACTGGATGTGGAAAATGATGCACTTATGTGTTGGAACAGAAACACGTCTAATGTTTAATAATATGTACATGATAAACAATATTAAACAAACCCTATGAGAACCAAATCCATAATTTCAGGAAAAACAGTAAGTAACCTTGCCTTTTTCATTAACCAGATGAGGTAACTGTCAGAACATCTCAATTATTGGTTCAAAGGGAATATATCTGACATATGGGTCACAGCAATATTTCTGATTTCATTAGGAATGCACAGGTATACTTAAGATTGTGATACTTACTGTAGGCCTCCACTAGCTGTGTTCACACTGCAGTGACCCTTAGATGAAGATCCTCAATGTCCCTCTAATGAAGGTCATTGTAGCTGTGGTGAACCTGAAATCCTGTCCTGTACATTCCCATATGATGTTTGTACTCCCTTGCAGTCCAGTTACAGGTGTTGATCATCAAAGAAGTTCCATGGTCTGTTTCTCATATGATGCTCCACTCCAGTATAGAATGTTAGCATTTGGGTGGTCTCATCTTTAGTGCACTTGGGTATCGGACATATCAAAGCCTCCTGAAAGTAGCCATGTCAATGATAATGTTGAAAAATTCTTTATATCTGAATTTAATAAATTGCTCACTGAGGTTCCAGTCAGTTCACAGGTATCCATGGTCTGATCTGTTCATGATTCAAAATCACAATTTAAAAGTGGCACTTATGGAATGGTAACACATCATTGGAAGATAACATGCATGTGCTACATATAAACCCATTTAAAGATACCAGTTTGGTATCTGTGTGGAGCACCTTCCCTGTTATACTGCACTATTGGTTAATGCACTGAATTATGAAACCTTACTCGTATGTGCAGAAATGGGATTTTAAAAACTTATTTTGATGCACTTCATTAATTATGCATGGCTCAAATGAAACTTAAAAGCTGTGTGCTAACAGCTTGTCTTAATTTCATTCATACCTGACTCATATGTAACTGCAAAGGAAATTTTGCACCTGCTAGCAATGCTGTGGTAGGATATGTTTCTTTTGTTCTAGACCTATGTTATCATTACTTCTTAAAAATATATGTGTATATGCTTAAACTGATGCCTTTAGGGAAAATTGTGTACAATAAAAAGAATGTTTGCGACTTAATGAAGGGGTGTAGTATTGACCTATATGCATACAGGTGGGTACAGCTGCATTACTAAGAACCAATGCTTCTCAAATGCACTTGTACAGAAAAATGTAAACAAAACTAGTGAACCATACATACGGATGCACTAATGAATTTTCCATACATATCGCTGGTGATACAGTATAGTCTGTGGTATATATGGATTCCAGCATTATCATTATGTTGCTACATAATATTTATTTGAAAATATGTTGTGGATATTTATTCATTGATGTTTATTTAAACTTTGCATATCATTGTTGCATATAGAGCACCTCAATACAAATTGCTCATGCATGCATATTCATGTGCTGTTATTTTTGTGCTGCAGTAGCAGCATTGCATCATGAACATGGGTCCACACAGGGTGATGATGACCAATGTAAGTGCAATGACATGTTACAGTACAACCTCAGCATATATAACAGTACAACCAACCTATGTAATGTTGTCTGGTTTCATTTGCACAGGTCCAGCCACTTCTGCACAACAGCAGGACACAACATTCGAGTGCCTCCTATTACTGTGACTAGTAGCTGCTATTGCCTATGCTTCCTGTCATGCCAGTGGTGTATATTCTCATTTTAATATTTCCCTAACATTGTAACCTTCAGGTACATCTTCTGGGGACGAGTCATGCAGGTGCACTTACAGACAGACCAGGTATGGTTCCCCACCATACATGCATACATACATAGGGTCTATATCATCACAATGAATGGTGATAAGTTTGAACACCCTTTGTTCGAACCGAAAAGTCCAAAAGCCGTAAACCACGAACTTATGGAATATCGATTTTTTTCCCCAGGGAAAAAAAAATTGGTGGGCCGACTTTAGGGCTTTGCTATTTCCTACACTGTAGTATGATCTCAGAGTTGGTATATTTAAGTGGGGGGGGGGGTGTGTGGGGGTGTGGGCAGGGTGAAGCCCCCAACTTCAATTTGTTTTAAAGTTGTGAATTTTTTTTTTCACGGAGCAGCAATTTTTTTTCCCTGGGAAAAAAATTTGCTGTTTTGTGAGTTCACTGTTTCAGGTTTTCAGACATTTAGGTTTGAACAAAGGGCATTTGAACTTACCACCATTCGATGTGATGATACAGATCCCATACATACATACATGCATACAAATATTTCAAGCACGGGTGTTCATGCCCTTCTAGCCTGCCAATATACCAAAACAGTTGTTCCCATAATAAGTGTCCAGGCTGTTCTTAAAAATATCTGAACTAGTGATTGCTTTAATGTAATTTGGTAGCCTGTTCCATACATCAGCTGCTCTCTGAGAGAACAAATTAGTACACTTCTTATTCCTATAGAATCTTCTTCATAAGTTGTCTGATGATTCTCTAGTACTTTTTTTGAAAAACTTTTTATTGCATTTTAAAACAGAATGAATTCGACATATTCAGTACATAACAATCAACTAAGAACAAATGGAACTATATACAAAGTCCATAACAAAATGTACATTAAAAAAAACATTAAAACTTATCAAATAAATTTTAAACTATAGCCATGACAAGCGTTTATCTATTACTTTTTGATAACCCCAAACAATCCCAGAGGTAGCTTTCTTTAAATGCCCTATATAACTGAAAAAGATCTCCTCTTAAATATTTGTATGAGATGCTGTTCAAGTTCAGATATTTTAGTCTTTCATAATAACTTAAATTTTCACATACATGGATGCCTTTCGTATTTTTCCTTTATACTTTGTCCAGTTTACTCATGCTTGTTTTCTTATACGGTTTCCATATTGCTATTCCATACTCAAGATTGGGTCTAATATAACTAGAAAAACAAT
The DNA here is from genome assembly GCF_019279795.1 of Protopterus annectens. Lineage (NCBI taxonomy): Eukaryota > Metazoa > Chordata > Ceratodontiformes > Protopteridae > Protopterus > Protopterus annectens. Next base: position 1,910,540,572 of record NC_056739.1, read on the forward strand.
GACTTTATCATTTCTGATTTCCTAGACTTTATAATTGTTTTCATGCAACCTATAGCTCTATAACTATCATTAACAAACTGGTTGATATGATTAGAAAAACTCAAAAGCTACATTTACTCATATGCCCAGGTACTTAAATGTATCTACAGTTTCAATCACTGTATGCTGTATGAAATATTCACCTTTCAATTTATGTCTCCCAAATCTCATATGCTTAGCATTTGATGTATTTATCAGCATATTATTTTCTGGTGTCCAAATGGCCAATTTTGTCAAGTTTGTTTGGAGATTTGCCCCTTCTGTAACACGTCATCAGTTTGCCCAATTTCAGATCATCTGCATACAGACTATAGAATACATCAGATAAAAACATTGCTGTGAAAGATCCAGTCTAAACAAGGAAGGGCCTAAAACAGAGTCCTGTGGGACACCCTGACTGTAACCAAGAATCTCACCTATCCAATTGCTGTATGATACTTGCCATGTCCTATTTGTAAGCCATGCAGCTATCCATCCTATCAAGAGTAAATCAAGACTGGGTTGTTCTAATTTATAGATCAATGTTTTGTGTATGACCCTGTCAGGTGCTGAAGTTAAATCTATATAAATGACACCACAGCACAATTTTTCATTCTTACCTGTTATTATATTGTATTAGAACATCATGTTACAGGAAGTAATAGATCTTTTTTTCAACATATGCATGCTGATATATGGTTTCAAGTCCCATCCTTTCCAATTCTGACAATGACTTATCCAATATTACCTTCTCCATTAATTTTCCACATTATGAAAGTAGACTTAAGGGTCTATACGACTCTGTGTTTGTCCTGCTCCACTTTCCCTTAAAAATAGGTTTAATTAGTGCATGTCTCCAAACTTGAGGAATCTCCCCATATTTATACAGCCTAATAAATAAATAATAGATATAACAGTACTATAAGTTCATGAAGAAGTGTTCTTGGGTCATTGTTACTAATTCCGTCACCTCCCAGTGCTTTGTTTGGAAACAGATTGCATAGTTCTTTCTCAATATACTCTATTTTGATTCCAGTATCTGAAATCACCTGGATTTCACTAGAACAACTTACCATCCCATTTGTGGAGCTAAACTTTTTTGCATAGGATTTTGTAAATACATCTATAATATCTTGTGTCTGAGAATACATTTTTGAATCTACACACAGTTTATCAATTTGTATGGATTTACTCCATCCACATCTTATATATCTATAAAATGGTTTCCTATTATGCTTATTATCTTTATATGAATTTTCTTCAAAATGTTTCTTGATCTCGACTCACACTATTCATATTTTGTTTGTTCAGCTGGTTTATTTCAGTTTTCAATTTTGTAGTTCAACCTCTTTTCCATTTCTTATATATTTTTTTGTCTCTCACCTTAATCATTTATATTGTTCTTATGGAAATATATTCCACTGACATCGTATGCCTAGATCCTGAAGCTAAATATGTTTTGATTGTTTGCACTCAAACAGTTTCTGTTTCAAAACATTTCACATTCCTTCTGCAGTTTTTCCACTGAATGCATCATGCTTGACTCCTATTAGTTTTACATAGTGACTGTTTTGCCTCCATATAATCTATAATTAATCTCCTGTACATTGGTTTAGATTTCACTTTGGCAGAATTACCTGACAATAAATTATCCTTTATAAAATTTGACATGAAGCAACAGTAATTTATTTAGGAACACAAACAATGGCCAGTATGTTCCTTTCCCTGGTATTTTTTTATAACCTGAAGCAACTGTTCTTTCTGAACTTAACTCTGTGAATAATTTCCTTACTAAAGTTGTTGAATCAATACCATTCCAGTCTGTTTCTGGTAAATTTACATCCCCAGCCACTATTGTTGTTCCGTCCTGTGTTACATGCAAGAAATTTATGAATTCCTCTAGGTCATCTGCACTTGACTTTGGTGGTCTATAGACTCCAACAATTGTAATATGTTCCAGAGTTGCCTTTATTGTCACAGTACATACTCTGTAGTATTGCTGTTATCATTGAACTTCTCATAATCACAAGTCACATAACTATCTTTAATCCCTATCATAACACCTCCACATGATTCTTTGTTAAAATGTCAGTTACAGCAAAAATAAATTATACCCTGACAGAATTGGTTTACATTCATTGTCCTTTAACTATGTTTCACAAACAAAAACATCAGTCTTGTGGGAATATAGCAAATTTTCCAATAAAAAAAGTTATTATTAATGTTCCTTGCATTAACAACCATCAGAGATGAATCAAATATTGCTATCTGTGAACTGTTAAATTTTTAACCTGGCAAAAATTCTACTTGTTTTTTTGTCAAATATTGCAAAATATCTGCTGGAAAATTCTCTTCGCTGATCTTGACAAATGCACACCATCCTGTTTGAACACGAGTGCCCAAAATCAGGCTTGGATGCTCTACACATTTCCATTTTTTAAAACAGGACATTTTTTACGTAGGTATATACCCAACAAATCTTTTCATTCACAGTGACCTCCTTTCTATATGTGATTTGTGAAAAATACATCATGAAACCAGTATAAGCTGTACTATCTAACAGGGCTGTAAGTTCCCTAATAACAGTTAGAGAGCCCTTGTGGATGATGTAATTTGTACCGATATGAATAAAAACAGATCTGTACATCCTTATATTAAAGCAATCTAAGGCTTGTCTCACATCCTCTAGTTTTGCTCCTGACAAGCATAAAGCTATTCAATGTTCATTATCTTCTGTCCAAATGTAAGTATAAGTTCCTCTAATAACTGAATTGCCAATTGCAAGAATATCTTTTCTGACCAGATCTGAAGAATCTTCGACTTCTAATTCAATAATATCTGCTCTAGTAATCGTTACAAAGGAATGATCTTCATCACCATTAGTCTTATTAATTTCACTGTTTTCTTTGCTTATTACATTTGCAAGCATACAATTCTCATCCAGCTGACTTTGTACATCCACAGCTTGAGCCATGTTGTCAACATCTGTCTTTCTCCTCTTTTTTTTTTTTAAAGTGAAGTTCCTCAATCCTTCCTTATTCAGTTTTAATTACTTCCTCTTCACCCTTCCCTTGTCTCTTTTTTCTTTTGGAAACATGCTACTTTTTCCTATAGAATTAAGGTTTTCTGATAAAAAAGGTTATCATCTCCTGTAATCTGTGTGTTACATAACAAAACAATATCCTTTTTAGTATGCATTCTCTTTACTTTACAGACATTTATCATTTATCTTTCTTCCTTGTTATTTATTGTGAACTGCCTCCTTTCTTTCTTTTTTATTTTCTTGTAATCACTCTAAATCCTCACATTGCTGAATACTTGTATCCAGAATTTGTCAGTGGCATTATCTTGTTTCATAGAGATTGAGTGATCTTTACAGACAGTAGACAGATCATTTCCTTAATGTGTTCTGTTTGCTCTTTGTCTAACATTATTTATCTCAACAGTCCACACATTAATATATGTAACAACAGTTCTCCAAGCTGTGCCAATTGCACAAGTGCAATCATCATCAGTAAGTCTAGATTTACTACGAACAAAGGTAAGCAAATCATCCAGCTTTTGACATGAAGAACACAGATCATCAGTGTTATCAGGTGTTACCTTTAAATATACATAGCATTTATCACACTGTACAAGATATTTGTGCTTTAGTAAATCATTAATGGCATACTTATTTAAGGAATTAATATTCATCCTCAAATGAATAAAATATTATAAAAGAAAAGAATAATCAAAATCAGTAACCACAGAATTCAAAAAGAACTTAATCCAACCTGTATGAGGAAAATCACACAAACAATATACAACAAAATAAGTAAGTTCAGTAAAGTTATTACTCTGACCGTACATGTTCTGAAAGACAGAAAAAAGCTGGAATTTCTGTTTGTTGCATGCAAATGCGAGCAGTAGCTTCTGCTCACTAGCTCTCACAGTCACACCTCTTTTAACAAGTAAAGACCAATAAATCAAAAACTAAGACAGGATTGTTTGGAAAAGCTATGGATTTTCCTCTCTGCAGTCTGTGCAACTTCATAGCTGACTAGGTCTCTTATGATGCCTACAAGTTGCCTGTCTAAAACCTATACCTTTCTAAAAAAAAAAACAATGAAAATTCAGGGTAAAACAACAAAATATAAATCAAAGTAAAATTTCTTGTCTATAAGCTATCCCTTCATATAAACAGTGAAAAGCAGTGTGTGTGTGTGTGTGTGTGTGTGTGTGTGTGTGTGTGTGTGTGTGTGTGTGTGTGTGTGTGTGTGTGTGTGTGTGTGTGTGTGTGTGTGTGTCTATATATATATATATATATATATATATATATATATATATATATATATATATATATGTGTGTGTGTGTGTGTGTTACCTACTGTGTGTTTTACTTCTATCGGAATAGTACAGGCTGGCAAGTATATGATTAATACTGCTGTGTTTATGCCTTTGTTTCCATACAGTAATTGCATTTCAGGCCTTGCCTCCAGTGCCTGATTCCCATGAGGACATGATAGGTGTGTGTTATATCTGTATGCCTCACAAATGTCATGTATGTTGCATATGTAACATAATTGTTAACTCCCTGTTAGATAGGTTCCGTGGGTCATACCCGGACAAGACCTCCTGGTAACTCCTTATTATCTGTAACAATGTCAGTAAGATATCTAACATGTGATACGAGCATGTTTACCTGACCTGTGTCATCTATCTCTTCATTTAGCACATCCAGTATTACTGCAGTGGGATCTGATGTGTCTCAGTATGGCAGCATGTACCCTGGCACACTGGACACAGATTTGCTGATACAGTCTGGCCAGATGGTAACAGTCATTTGGATGAAGCTGTACCCTCAGATGTGGAGGAAAATTTGAACAGCAATTCTGATAATGTAGGACATCAGATGCTGGACAGGATGGGGCCTGTGGACCACAGCCTCATTTTGAGTCTGCTAGTGATGTTGAAACATTCCCAAAACACAGTGATACTGCCCAGTGCAGTAGATGTAGGCATGTAGCTGGTGTGCATTGACATGTGTTAGAGTGTGAACACTTACTCCTATAGGCAAATTAATGTTCCCAGTGACATCATGGATATAACATTCATACAATTGCCTGTGCCACAGATCGTGTTGTACATCAGCTATGTGTGCTGCATGAAATGCGGGAGTGTAGAAATGGTAAGGTCATGGCAGCACTGGTTGCAGAGAATGAAAGCATATTATCTGTGGGATGGTCCATTGAATCCCTGCTGTACTACAGCAGTGCTGTAGTATGAGCAGGCTTCTGTGTGCCCTGACTATGCTTAGCCAGGTGCCACATGGGAGATGCAGGCCCCCTTTCAGTGGACCAACCTTTGTACATCAGGCATCAATGTCTGTTCTGAAACATGCATATAATCATCTGCTGCTGGTCAATCTGGTATGGGCACAGAGGTCATGACCAGACAGCCAACTCACAATGATGCTCCTTCTCACAGTGTGTCTCCACATGTTGGCATCACCATAAAATGTGGGTAGATTGCTTCTATGCATGGTAGGGGCAGCCAGGACCACAGTGTGAAATGTCAGTGTGAGTATGCTATACTGTATTGGAGCAATATTGACAGTTGATCTGTTATTTCCTGTAGTGTCAGTCTGACCCCATGGTGATGATGATTGTTATATGCAAACTACTGACTATGTCATCTGTCTGTGGTTGTTGGGAATTCTGATGCCACAGGAGTCTGACATTTTAAATAACTATAGGTGACTCCATTTAGTACATGATACTTTATCCATACTTTACACTGATATATATCACTTGAACGGCAACATTGTTTCATGTCAACTCATTGACAGTGCAGTTCGTCAAACCCCCACTAATTATATGTACCAACTCCGAGATCTCACTACAGTGCGGAAAAGGGCAAATTTCCTGAGCCCTCCCTTTACACGGTCACAGAATGGTTCGACAGCCTGCATTGTAAATAAGATGATGTTTGACAATGCAGCCATTTGATGATATGACTGCAGTATATCCACACTTGGTTTCATGTTTGCATCATTTGATAGTGGAGAGATAGGAATGGGGTTCACAGAGGTCCGTCCATTGTTGTCTGTCATACACAAATACATCATCATGAGTTTGTATGCATACTTGTGTCACCTGTGACCTGAGTTGATGGTAGATCTCTACTGAAATGTTGACACCTGAAATGCCAAATGCCAACAATCCGGAAAAAAAAAAAAAGACTGAAAACACAAGAGAAGACCGAATCTTGAAAGTCAGTCTTCTCCTTTAAACTTATTTTTTGCAGAAACCCCCTCCTGTACCCCCTATGTTAAGGGCAAGCCCCTCACATCCTCCAACATACCAACTCAGAGATCCCCATACCTTGGAAAAAAGGGAATATTCTGAGAAATGGTATCTTGGACTAAGTATATATAAGTCCATTCTTTCAGCCATTCAGTCTCTGTAATTTGGGATTAGCTATAGCTGGTCCTGACATTTCAAATGGTTACTATTGATGGTCCATGTCATGAAAGATTTGTATATGTTCATACCATTATATGTTAGAATTACGCTATGTCTGATGCTCAGTGTGTACATCTACTAGATAATTTCCATTAGATGTGATCTGTGCTGCTGTGTTGGTGAAAACCTGAGCATCAATGTTTAATGTGCATACTTTTTACATGAGGTTTGTCATGACTCAGAGGTGTGTGTGTGTCAGATGCTGCCATGTCACCTGGGCCTGAACCTGTGGTCACATTCTCTGTTGCTCATGCCTGTTTCTTCTGTCCCTTGTGTTCTCCTGCTCCTCCACTGATAGCTGCAGAAAGTCATCTTCAGACATCTGGAGTTCTTGTGGTTGTTCACCCACATCTACAGCAGAAAGATCATGTGATGTTGGCTGCATATGGTGTTGCATGGCGTACACAGTAATCATCTGTGTTACCTTTTCAGGTGTGTATTGCAGTGTACTACTGGATGCTTGCAGACATATGAACCTGGCTTTCAGTACACCAAAGACATGATCTATGGTATTCTGTGTTGTGGCATGTGCTCTATTGTAGGCCTCCTCTGCAGGGCTGGAAGGCTTTCTGTATGAGGTCCTTAGCCAGGGCTTGAGGGGATAGCCACAGTCACCTGTCATGGGGAGGGGAAACACATATGTTGTCTTCATGAATAATGTTGGCAGGTATGTATTTAGTTTGCACCATAGCTGTGTTCCTTTACTTACCCAGTAGTAGTCCCTCAGGTATTTCACCTTGCTGTAATGCAGTCCTCAAACCACTTTCCCTCAATGGCAGCATCATTGCCACTACTGGATTGTATTGCAATGACTTTTGTTATGCTGCCATCTGCTGTGCACACCATCTGGCATTTCAGGGATGGCCTCCCCTTTCTATTGCTATATCTTCCTGTTTCTGAATGTGTAGGGGTCTCAATAGGGATGTGGGTGCAGTCTGTTGTACCAACAACATGAGGTAAGTCTACAATGTTATAGAAGTGGTGCATGACAATTCACCACTCCATGGGTGTAGATGGAAGATATAGGTGTTCATCTACCTTAGTGCACATTGCTGCCAGGAATTGTGTGATGGTATGGTTGGCTGCTGTGTATAACACTCCTACAGCATTTCCTATATATTGTTGGAATGTCCTGGATGCCAGTACATTTAGGTTCAGACAGACTTTTGTTTCAAGAGCTATGAGATTATCTCACAATGTCTGCACAGACATGTGTGGGGCACATATTTTGCACACAGATTGCACCAGCTGTCTGTCTAGGCAGTACCTGTCAATGATTTCTTTATCTGAGAGTTTGCTTATTTATAGCCTGGTCCTTTGTCTAGCTGGCTGCATTCTAGGATACACAGCCAGGTCCTTCTCCATAACTTGTAGTACAACAGCCTGTTGCAGTTCATTCACTGCAGGTAGCATTTGTTTTTGTTGACATTGCTATAAATTCAGTAAGGTTCCATGGGACTAGCTTACTTTCCTTGCATTGCGGTATGGCATTTACAGAGGATTACGGACACAGAGTAGGCACTATACTTTGTCACATTTAAGTTGCACTGTGCATGCACAATGTGTTTTGGAATCTGATGGGCATGCATGGAAGTCATAATTATCCTCTGCTGAATAAATAAGTACTCAGACTGCCTGCATCTTGTCTTATAAAATTGCTTCCATAGCTGGTATGCTGAAATCTTCCTTTGGTGTGCTGCACTGTCTTCTATTAGCTTTTGGAATACAGCCCTTTATTTAAAACTCTAAATCATTATTGGGTTCATTCAACAGAAGAAAGGATATGAATAAATGTTCTTATTCCTCAACATGCTGCAAGTACTCGTCTTGTCATCAGCTGAATTCCAGTTCTGTCTTCCTCCCCTGTGCTGTTTGTGACTCCAGCCCCAACAACTTGATCATTGTCTCCATAACTTAACAATTACATGCTCAGGCAATATTGGAAAATATATATAAAAGAATATAAAATATATAAAATATGTAAAATATATATTTTGACAAGTACAGAAGTGAGACTTATAGTATATAATATAGTATAGTTTACAGTTTTCCAAATGTCACCCTTTTTATAAACTGGTTTTATTTGAAAAAATAAGAAAAAAATAGAAGAAGGCTCCAGACCACGGCACTTAAAAACATAAACTCTTTAATAACAAAGTGATGGGCGAGCGCTTTCACAGCAAAAAGCTGCTTCATCAGGTTTTAGTTGATATTTTCCATGACCCTGAAACAAAATCTATTTGAAGTAATCTCTTAAGTAAAGGGTGTATTATCAGAAATAAATAACTCTTGATTGTTAATATCTGCAAAGTAGGGATTATGTTTTGTGATTATGTTTTGGCCCTTAGATGTGGAATCTCTTACTTTGTTAAATGCCCTATCTATAATTTCATAAGAAATTATGGAGCAAAGAGCTCCCTCAGGAATTTCAACTTTTATCAGACAACAGTCAAAGCTGTAGCCCACACTAATCATTGTAGCATAATAGTAATTAAAGTGATTTGCCAACGTTGGTGGATCATAGATTATAGTGTCAAAAATTGTTGAGTTTACACTCTAATAAGAGTCATTAACACAGTTAATGTATTTAGAAAAAATCCAATTGCAGAAAACAAACAAAGGCAAAGCTCCAGGTTTTTCAGCAGTTTAATAAAAGAACAAACACAAGCGCTTTCACAATGATGCTTCTCCAGGTGTATGAATACAATATAAGTGACACCATTCTTATACCATTTAAATACAGTCACATGAGTAACCATTCAGACTCTTAAAGGTAAAAACTACATTAAAAACATAGCATCCCTTTCATCTACGTAATGGCCTTTTCCTGAGTATAGGTCTTAAAGGTACATGGTCATTAAGACCATGTCCCTTATCTGCTCTCAGTCTTACAATCCATTCTGCCTCCAGTTCTTCAGTTCTACATCTAATGTCACCTCCTCTTGGATTCTCTAGAGATTACCCCAAAACTACAAATTTAAATAAATGCTGTTCTGTAGTTTAACATGTTTTGCTAATGTAATTCTGCAATTATCATAACTTGCACCTATATCATCAAGCTCTGCTTCCAATCTGATGTCTCTTACTTTTAATTGTCTGTCCATGAGAATTGTGAGTCCCTACTAGGGAACATTGTATATAATCACTTTGTTTTTATAATTGTTTGCTAACTTCTGTGTAATCAAAGCAAGTTTATCTATGTGGAGCTTTTCTCCCCGGGCCTCTGCTGAAAATGGACATGTATTCAGTCGGACTATCCCGGTAAACAAATGTAAAATAATAAATAATAAATAATAACAGTGCATTAAATGTGCTCTTTTTCCTAATGTGGAACAAATGCTCTTTCACCCTGTCCTTAAGCTGTCTGTCCATTTTGCCAACATTGAATTTATTACATATTGGCACACAGCAAGGTGCACTACATGCGAACTGTCACATGTTGCACTGGACCTGATATTAAGCAATTCCCTTGTGTCCGGATGTCTAAAACTAACATATCTTTTGCCATGAAAAATTCTTATCACCAAACTGAAACTAAACTCAAAAAAAAATCTATCTTTATGCATCTATATCCCCCCCTGGAAATAAATATTTCCAAAGCATCCTAAACATGGCTATCTAAATCTCCCCCCCTTAACCCAAACATTCATCTTAATAAAGCCAACAATAAAAGCATACGCTTTGAAATACCTCCCTAGATGTAATGCAAAATTCCTAACATACTTAACTATCACGCCCCCCACGATCTAAAATCCAATTCAAAAATAAGATCTTTAAAATCTCAGCAAACTTGCAAAATTGCCCACAAAAAAAATGGGCCAATATAAATGAGCTACTACAGCCTAGTAGCCACCTCCCCTTTTCTCTTCAACCCTCCCCCCAACCTACATACTCTCCTTATCAAACAGAACCATCGCCCAGGATATGCCCCAAAACTTTCAAACTACCGACCAATAGCCCTGCTCTCCCTATCAAAAATCATGGAAAGATGTATACACATCTTCACTCCCTTACACAACACATATTTCCTCCGTTGAAGAATGGTTTTCTCAATGCTGTCTCCTACTTAACCCCAAAAAAACTAAACTCCTCCTCTTTACACCCTTTCAGTAATCTCTCATAGACTTTTTTTTATAATCTCTTCTAAAACACCTACATCTCATGACCCATGACCCCACACTAAAACGCTATTAGGAATTACCAAAAAACCTTAACTTTTGATACACATATAAACAACACCTGAAAAATGAAAAAAAAAAAAAAAAAATCTTCAATCAAACCTTTCTTCACTCCTGACTCTAGAACTACTATTGCTCAAACCCACTTATCTCCCCTCCTCTATGCCTCCCCATTTTAACAAACCTATCCCATTCAAAACCCACCATTGTATCAATCTAAAACTACTAGGCTGGCTTGAATTTCAGAACCAGCTTAAAATCAATCAATTAACCATTGCCCATCAAATTCTGCATCAACCTGACAAAACACCTATACTATCTACCCCTATCCACCCCTACCATAACCTAAAATCCCTAAGATCTGCACAAACTTTTCTTAAATATTGACAAATAAAACAGCAAAGCTGGTGATTTTCCAACACTGTTGGAAAACATTGGAATCTGCTCCTCTGAACTTACCACTATTCCATCAAAATCTCTCTTCAAAAAGAAAATTAAACTCCACCTCAAATCTCAATGGATGTGCCCTGCACTAATCCTGACTAACACTCTATGCCTTCAGACATTATCTTACACACTCCTTTTAACCTCCTTTCAAACAAAAAAAAAAAAAAAAAAAAAAAAAAAAATATTTTGTATATTAATCTTTTATATTGTTAACAGGATAACCTTTTTGTTTCTCTTTGTATGTACTCTTTGCATATTGTTTTCCCTTACTTTCTTGTAATATAGTAAATGTAGGCCTCTACTGAAAATGGGCATGTATCCAGCTAGACTAGCCCGGTCAACAAATGTAAAATAAATAAATAAATAAATGAATAAAATGTATATGCACACCTGGCATTTCCCACAAGGTCTAGTCCCTATATTGTCTATATATGTTACAGAGTCTCTTGGGTTACAAAGCTTTAAACTTTTTATTCTTAAAGGAGAACTGTGGTTTCAAATTTATGTACCTACTCATTTGTGTATCTGTTGTCAATACTCTCCAATGCTTATTATTAATTTCCATGTAGTGTCTTATGTTCCTAGAATAACTAAGACATACGTTAAGTTTATTAGATGGATGTCTGTTTCTTACAACAGGGGTAGGATTCTCATCTACATCTGAAAAGTAAGGCTTAGCTCTCATCTGTCTCAGCCTCATTATTTACATCCTATTTTGCTGTATAGTTTGAGAGTCATAACCACTTTCCATTCGTTCAACTACTATCTTATCTGCT